>NW_023336532.1:0-259203 GCF_012971845.1 Lasiodiplodia theobromae
AGAAAGAAAGAAAGAAAGAAAGAAAGAAAGAAAGAAAGAAAGAAAGAAAGAAAGAAAGAGGGGAAGTAGAGAGAGAGAAAGGAGGATGGGAAGCAGAGGGAAAGAAAGAAAGATGAGAAGTAGAGAGACAAAAGAAAGAAAGAAAAAGGGAGAGTCTCTTCCATCGGTACGGTTTCCTGAGAGCGAAAAGTTGCATAAGCCTAAACTGCTACTGATCGGGGTTTGCGTGCGTTCCATCTATCATCAATCACGCTCAAAGGGCCTTACCTATACGCGTTTTAATTGACTGCGACCATTCGACATAGCGCCTAGTAATCTCGACCAAGTATTGCATTCAAACATGATTGTACCGGCCCTGGGAACGCTACCAAAGCCGCATATCTTCTCAAACATGGCTTGCAATAGAGATCCCCTGCTACCTGTTACATTCGGTAGAGAAGCAAGCAGCCGGACGTACATACAAATAGGTATTGCAGCCGGAGGCTTGCGTGGAATTATCTTTCACTCATGCCATGGGTAGCTGAAGCTATCGTCTGGACGTAAATGTCGAATTAATAATTATACATCTACGTCCGGACGATAGCTTCAGCTACCCACACATGTTGCTCCTCGTAAAGAGGATTGCTAATGCTCTTACCTCTTGTTCTACCGCTCCGTTGTTCTTCGCGCTCACCTCTGTGAAGGTAAGTTGACATAGACTTCAACGACGCTTGCACTCTGGGAGAACACGGAATTGTCACTACTGCGAATGCACGAATAGGTATACGGGAGGTTGGAAGCTTTCAAGTGGACATTTCATGGATTCTCGACCACTATACGCGCCCTACGTACTTGCGAATTCCTCATTTTTGATTCTCCTTTGCCTGATCGCTTGGGAAATATGCCGGGGGTAACCTTTTTTTTCGAACGTGCACATCAGACCAAGTAATCACTCACTCGTAACCACCAGCAAACAGGAAGGTGCATGTCAAGCCATCGTAACAAGTCACTTTTTTGAAAGCCCAAATGCACCCGCCATGTCTAGATATAAAAAAGAGAAAGACCTAAGAAATGAAAACCCGAAACCCCTGCGCATAACCAGCTGCGCCATCCATTTACCGGGTGGAGAAAGCCTTGGTGACGGTGCGCTTGAGGGCGAGCTCCTTCTTCTTGAGCTCCTCGGAGCTGGTGTCCTCGATCTCGAGCTGGGCCATGGCGTCGCTGAGGGCCGACTCGATCTTCTCCTTCTGGCCACGCTTGAGCTTCATCGAGGTACCAGGGTCCGAGATCATCTCCTCGACACGCGAGATGTAGGCCTCGAGCTGTTGCCTCGACTCGAAGCGCTTGGAGAAGGCCTCGTCCGACGTCTTGAACTTCTGGGCATCGTCGATCATCTTCTCGATCTCGCCCGAAGAGAGCTTGCCAACAGAGTTGGAGATGGTGATGTTGGCGCTGCGGCCGGTCGACTTCTCGGTGGCCGTGACCTTGAGGATACCGTTGACATCGACCTCGAAGACACACTCGAGGACGGCGTCACCAGCCTTCATGGGAGGGATGGGAGCAAGAGTGAACTCGCCCAGCGAGGTGTTGTCCTCGCAGTTGACACGCTCACCCTGGTAGACAGGGAACTGAACGGTGGTCTGGTTGTCGGCAACCGTGGTGAAGGTCCTCTTCTTGATGGTGGGGACGGTCTGGCCACGGGGGACGACGGGGGCGAAGATGTTGCCCTCCATGGCGACACCGAGCGAGAGCGGGACGACATCGAGCAGAAGGAGGTCGGCGGTCTCGGCGGACTGGGCCTTGCCGGAGAGGATACCGGCCTGGACGGCGGCACCGTAGGCAACGGCCTCGTCGGGGTTGATGCTCTTCTCGAGCTTCTTGCCGTTGAAGAAGTCGCTGAGGAGCTTCTGGATGCGGGGAATACGGGTGGAACCACCGACAAGGACGATCTCGTCGACCTTGGCCTTGTCAATGGAGGCGTCCTTGAGCACCTGCTCGACGGGGGCGAGGGTGCCGGAGAAAGCCTTGCCGTTCAGCTCCTCGAAACGAGCACGGGTGATGGTGGAGTTGAAGTCCTCGCCCTCGAAGAGAGAGTCGATCTCAACGGTAGTCTGGGTGGCGTTGGAGAGGGTACGCTTGGCACGCTCGCAAGCAGTCCTCAGACGACGCAGGGCACGCGGGTCGCCGGAGATGTCCTGAATGAGAATGATCCTGTCAGTTGTTGTTCTATTTTTTGTGTTGTTTGAAAACACTCATGACGAAAGGAAATATTGGAGGGAGTGCAGGTGCAGGAAGAGCGACTCACTTTCTTGGTCTTGCGTTGGAACTCCTTCTTAAAGTGGTCCAACAAGTTGGTATCGAAGTCCTGACCACCAAGGTGGGTGTCACCAGCGGTGGCCTTGACGGTGAAGACACCGCCCTGGATGTGCAACAAGGACACATCGAAAGTTCCTCCACCAAGGTCGTAGATGAGGACGTTCCTCTCCTTCTCGGACTTGCCGGAGCCGAGACCGTAGGCGATGGCGGCAGCGGTGGGCTCGTTGATGATACGGAGGACGTTCAGGCCAGCGATGGAGCCAGCGTCCTTGGTGGCCTGACGCTGGTTGTCGTTGAAGTAGGCCGGGACGGTGATGACGGCCTTCTCAACCTTCTTGCCGAGCTTGGTCTCGGCAACCTCCTTCATCTGCTCGGTTGTCAGCCTTGCCGCCTAATTTTTCCGTCGCACAAAGGGGTGCTCACCTTGACCAGAACCATGGCGGAGATCTCCTGGGGGGAGAAAGTCTTGGTCTCGTTGAGGTACTCGACCTGGACGGCGGGAGCGCCCTCGTGGTCGACGATCTTGAAGGGCCAGGACTCAATGTCCTTCTTGACGGTCTCGTCGTCGAATCTCCGGCCAATGAGACGCCTGCCGTTTGTTAGCCGCTGTGTCCATCGAGCGGACCGTGGTTGATGGAGCCTTACTTGACGTCGAAGACGGTGTTGGCCGGGTTCATGGCAGCCTGGTTCTTGGCCGCCTCACCGATGAGACGCTCCTCGGGAGTGAAGGAGACGAACGAGGGAGTGGTGAAGCTACCCTGCTCGTTGGCGACTGGAGAAAATTGCGGGTAAGCATCGTGGGTGGGGAGGCAATGGCGATGGAGGAGACATACTGATCTCAACGTTGGCGCCCTCATAGTTGGCAACGCAAGAGTAGGTGGTGCCTGTTGAGGAAAAAGTCAGCACGGTGGACAGCGGGCATTTTGAGCGGGCAGGGCGTCGTACCAAGATCGATACCGATCGCACCGTCGTAGACTTCGTCACTCATGGTTGCTGGGGGATTTCTGGAAAGGTTGCAGGTGAGGGGTGGGGAGGAGAGGAATGCGCGCTCAGCTTCAACCTTTTGTGCTCGCGCAAAATCGAAATTTTGCCTTAGCTAAGGCGGAGCGCGGCCAGAATATCCCTGCACCCGGCCAGCAATCGGCCCGTGCGCCACGCTCTCTTTGCCGACCGCCTTGCCATTTGCTCTCACGTGCCCACCGGCTTTGACACCGAAAAAAAAAATAGGTTTGCTGCAACTCTCCATTAACGCCTTGCGGCTTACCACGCACTGGCACCCCAGCGGCGACGCCGCGGCTCCCGGCTACTTTGCCTCCACCAACGGTCCAACCCGGAAAAAAAAAGTCACCAGCCCCCCCGCCTTGCCGAGCCTCGCTTCCCCCACTATTGTTATTTCCCTTTCTGTCCTCGCCTACTCAATTTTTTGCAAGAAAACAACGGCGAATGCAAAACGCTAATGGAAATGAGAATCCCACTGAAAAGGTCTTTCATCGTTGGGCGAAGAAATAGTTCGACTCCCCCGCTATGTGCCCATTCCAGGAACGCCATGCCGACTGCGCGAAAAAAAGAGGAAAAGAACCAAGATGAACAACATGACCACTTTTCTTTTGTTTTGTTTTCAAAACTGCAGTACTTGAAACCCGTGAACATCTGTGCAGAAGGGGCTTGGGACGTTTTGTCTTTTTCCCCACCCTCCTCCCCTCCTCGAATGCAAAAAAACCGGTCTGCCCAATCCCCGATTTTCCAAATAACCCTCAAGATTCCCCTTCCTTCTTCTTCAGTCCGCCGAACTTGAGTTTCAACTTCAATGGCTTTCTCTCCCCGTCGGGACTTGAGGCTGGCGGGCTCGCCGATGGTGGCGCAGTTTGTGGCGCCGACGCTGCTGGCATTGAGAGGAACGGCTTTGACGGAGCTGGAGGAGCCTGGTGATCGGGACGGGGTGGCTTGCTGTGGTGCGACTCGGGCCGTGGCGGCTTCGGCTTCGGAGGCCGGTCGTGCCTTTGGGGCTGCGAGATCCGCGGTGGTGCGTTGGCGCCGTGCGCCTTGTGTGATGGATTGGCGCGTGGTGCTGATGGCCGCGAGAGAATCTGTCTGAGGCGCTCCGGGTTTACCTTCAGTCTGACTATCTTCCTGCGAGACTTCTTCGACTTGTCTGGTCTGTCTGGTCTAACAGCTTTGTCAGACCTCTCAGGCCTGTCGTGCTTCTCCGCTCTGTCTACACGATCTGATATCGTCGAGCTTGGAGTAGGCGCTCTCGAGTGACTTGGAGTGGGCACCTTCGGTGGTTGCGATGGCGCTCTGAAGAATGGTGATGCCGGCCGTTGGGACAGTGATCCGAGGGGCTTCACCGACGGACCTGGTGTCGGTGGCTTCGACGCGGCTGCTGGAGTAGGAGGTTTTAATATCGTAGATGGGGACGTGGCAGATGAAGGAGCACTGCCACCGCCAGTCTTCAAACTGAGCTTCAGCGAAGGCATGCCATTTGGTTTTGGTGCCGTTGGAGGCGCGATCTGTTGACGTTTGTTCGGTTCGTCTGCAAGCGACGGTCGCCTTCGCTTCTCGGCCGCCTTCTGCTGAAGGAGTGGTGCCTGCTCCTCCTTGATCTTGCTCAATGGCTTCTGCCGGTACGGCATGCTGCGGAAGAAGCGCATCTTGCCCTTTCCTAGATACTGGGCCTTCCAGGACAAGGGTAACTTGAACATGACTTCGAGGGAATTCTTAGGCTCAAACACGAGCCCGCATATCTCGAGTAGCCTGACCCATTCCTTGAGACTGGGCATTGGCGAAGTGAGGGCATTGCGCATCTGCTCCTTGAAAACCTCGTTGTTCCCAAGCTCCGTTTTAAGAGCCTTGATCGCGCCCTCCAGCGTTTGCGTACGCTCGAGCATGGCGGCACGACTATCTGTGGATGTGTCTTGCTCAATGATTAGACCGCCAAAGGCGTGATTCGATGCCTCATTCTTCTTGTCGCCTATCGCGATGCGAGCCAGGCCGCGACCAATCAAGTAATAGAGCTGTTCCCGGATATAAGGCGAAGGGTCGTGAGCGAGTGTGAAGATCAAGTACCGCAATATTGCAGGATGCTTCATCATGTTGAGGTCAACAAGGCATTCCATGGCCTTTAGTCGGACGCTCTCCGCAGCACCTGGCTTGGCGTATTGCAAGAAGTCCAGGATTTTTTGGGGTATTATACCGTTCTCCATTAGGAGACACTGGCATTGGAGAGCAGTGACGGTGACGATGTTCTGGTACGACGGGATCCACTCGTCCAGACGGCGGTGACGCTCAATCTCGTTCAGAGCATCCCGTTGGAAATCGATTTCATCTTGCTCGTCCTCATCGAAGTCGAAGCTGATGGTGCTTGTATCCTTGTAACCAAGTTGCTGCGCTAGGGCGGCCAGAAGTGCCGCCACGTAGTGACAATCGGAAAACTCGTTGTGTGAGTTGTCGTTGAACTTTAGCTTATCAAGGATCCACCTCTTCGCTCTCATCAGGCCCTTGCCGCTCGGTTCGCGCACTTTAGCAATGGCCCGTGGAATGGCACATTGCACAAGATATTGGCTTCTATCCGAAAAGTCATTGGAGCGAACCATGTGCGATCCTGGGAGACAAAACAGCTCCTGGAATGTTTTTTCGAGGTGATAGAGACCAATCCAATTGAGCTCAGTATCATCGATTCGGGGGACGGCACACTTGGCGAGAGCATCTACGGCCAAGGTTCGGATGCCATGGAAATACCGCCGGTCCATGACCGTCCGAGTGAGATATGTCGAGATAAGCTTGCTTGGCCGCTGCCCCGAGAGATAGTGCAGCGCCTCAGCTTGCGCCACCACATCAGGATCCTGCTGCAGCTGAGCCACTAGCATCCAGAGCGGCTGGTTGAACGTGATCTTGCAAATCCACTCGAAGTCCGCATCGACTCTGATCCACTCATACTGCTCGTTTGCCATCTGCTCCTCCTCCTCCTTCGTCCATTCGTCAAAGTCCCACTCTTGGATTTCCTTTTCCGTGTCCAGAACATCCCCTAAACAGTAAAGGGGGATTTCATCTGGCAGCTCACCGTCGCCGTTGAGATCGATTCCTTGCGCGGCCGCCGCTCTCTCTTTCTGACGTCGATTCCGTTTTAACCTAGTGTACTTGGTATTATAAGGTGCGTCAAACCTTGTGATTGCATCGTGAATAGGGATAATGTGATCATAGGGAGTCCCGTCGGCCTCATGGACAGTGACCGTCATTGCTCCAGTGAAAACCCTGGTGGGCTTTTTCTTTGACATGCCGCTCTTCTGTTCATTGATGTCCTTCAGGAAAGTCTTGGGATCAAGATCTTCCGCTCTGCTCTCCAGCTCGCTGCGATCGCCTTGGGTTTGCTTGACGGCGAACTCGATGACAGACTTCTTCTTGTTGAAGCGCTGGGTAACGTAAAAGTGCGGGCAGCCTGCACCATAAACCCACTGTCTCCAGAAGTCTGGGATCGGTTTGCTCTCGAGGTACTTGTCAACAATCTGGATAAAGTCCTCGGTCGAGATTGCGCCGTTTTGAAGCCTTCCGGTCTTCGCCTGGAGAAGCACCTTATAGATGATCTTCGTCACGCCCATCTTCGCCATCCTCTTTATTTTCTGGTTGAGGATGAACATGACCAAAGGTGCCTTCAGTTCCATGAACTCAATCTCCGACGGGTCTACACCAAGATAATCTCCGAGAGCTTGCAAGGAAGGTCGGTTAACATCAAGCTCGACAACTCGGTCAGCCATCTGCTTCATCCTGAAACGATGCTCATTCCTGCCGCAGAGTTGCTCCAAAAAGTCGTCTGACATGAAGTGGGAAAGAGCATAGATCACCCACCAGTCTTGGCTGGTTTTGGGTATGACGTTGATGCCCATCCACTGGAAAGCAAGAGCATGAACCAACTTGCGAGTAACCGGGAAGAGGGGATCCAAAACGTCCTCCGGATAGAGAAGGGAATTGCTGCACATTGTAAGCGATGCAGCATGGGCGATTTCGGGAACAAGATCGTCCACAAAGACGATCTTATAGCTGGTGAAAGGATAAGAGATGTAGGTCTTGCTAAAATGATCGGTTGCCTGCAGATTTGTTAGCATTCGCGTTTGTAGGGGAGAGTGGACGAAGTACCTTTGCCAATGCCATACACGTGTTCCTGACTTCGTCGCTCCTTCCCGGAAGGCAGAAGCCATGCACACGGATGGCGGCCTGACCCATCATTTCGTCATCGTCGCTTTCGCGCAGGTCCGAGAGATCGACGTGCTCGAAGGGACCAACGGCAATCGCGATGTGCTGCGGTAGAACGGCGTTTGCACAGGTGAAGCTAACGGTCTTTCGAGAGGGATCCTTGGGATCGACGATCTGTGACCGTCAGAAACTTTGTTTTTCAATTCAGTAGCATGACTACCTACATCATCAGTCATGTCGCCCGAGCAGACGACGGACATTTCCAGCGCTTTGTCTTCTTCAGACAGGCCGAAATTATCAATGTCGGCATCGAGCATTTGGACGTCACCATCGTCGTGGATGCCGTTGGAGAGGCCGTTCGTAAGTGCACCATTAGGGGCAGAGTGATCATTGATTCCATTTGTTAACGGCAGGGCGGCTTTCCTGAACACGTCACCGACGGTCCTTGGGCACCTGATCGATATTTCCCATGGATAGCGCGCGCTCGCATCGTCCACGCAGGGAAACAGACAGGAAGCCGAGCCAGTAAACTGGGAGTTCTGAGTGTAGACATGAGGATATCTTGTGTCGCCCTCTTCCAGCCCAGCGAAGTGCAAGCCCTCGCGAAAATGCTTGACGTCGTAGTGGATGACGACCTTGAGTGGCGCAAATACCGACCCGCCTGCCGTGAGGTCGCCGAGCGTGCTGAGCGCATCGAGCGACGAAGCGTCCAGCTCCTTGATCTTCACTCTTGGTGGGACGAATATCCAGAGGTTCTCTTCGGCAAGTTCTCCAATGTCCTCTTCCACCTTCTGTCGCAAAACTTTGTGGTGATGGACCGTGCTCTTTTCTGAAAGGTAGATGTGCGAGTGAGGGTCATTGTGATCCCATCTTGCCTCGCGCCCCTCCACCGTGACTTTCTTGATGCGAGCCTGTCGGCAGTGAAGGCGGATGTAAGGCAAGTCTTTTGACTGAGGTTGTACATTTATCTCGGCAACTCCATGCACGGAGCGCGCCAAAAAGTCGATGTCGAGCTCAACCTTTGCCGAGTAGACGCTGAAGGACGGGTCGGATGCCGGAGGGGCGGCGGCCGTGGCCAAGGAGGGAGGGTCGAAAGGACCAGGCATTGTGCCGGTCCAGGTGCTAGCCTGCGATCCTCAGCAGCGATACCCTCCTGCTCATCGCCGAAGTTATGTGCGCATGCTAAGTGACGGTGGGACGCGGAGCTCGAAACGGTCGTACGCGCGGTCGGGCAAAAGCAGGCGAGGACTCGACAGCTTTGTTCGGAAACGGAGGCGCTGGAGGCAGCGGAGTCTTCGGTCGCGCTGGGGCAGAGGGCGGATGGGGTGGCGGCAGAGAGCGTTGGGCGCAGTTGGGTGTCGCAACTGAAGTGCAGTCGCGCGGGTGATGCTGCTGCGATGGAGCCTGTGACGCCGCGCTCGATTCTTGGCGCTCGGGCGGTGGCGCACAGGCGCGTCGCCGCGTCTTCAACACCACGTCCTGCATACAGACTTTCACTCACGTGCTAATAATCAAAGAACACCTCGTCATGTCCAAGTTTCGTAATTGCATGTTGAGCGAACAGCTCAGCTGCATTACAGCAGCCTCGACGGGGAAAATGAAGGCCCTCGGCACGGGGCCAGCCAGAACAGGCCATTCACGACACAACAAGAACAAAGGCATTTTCATAAACGATTACTGTTTTGCTGCGTCCTACAGCCTATGGATAGAGTACACCGCCAGCCCTGCATGAAAACGCCCACTCGATGAGCTCGCCGTTTATTTTCCACAATCGCCCAAGTAAGCTGGAATTCACCAACCCCAAAAACGCCGGGCCACCGTAAAGCATAAATGCAGGTATATCCCATGGGTCGTGACTTGAAGCGCCTCGGTGGAACGCCACATAAAGCGACATGCTGCTACATATGTTCAGAAGCTTATTGTCTCTTCTCCCTCATCATCCGCCGCTTCTTTCGCGCATGCGCACGCAAGGCTTCGGGCGTGAGATATTCCTCAGGAAGCGCGAACTCTTCCTCTGGAGGTTCGGGGACCGGTTGCCCAAAGGCCGTCACATTGCGGCCGTGCCTTTGTTTGCCCATGGCGGCAGCGCGGAGGTGGGGCTTGGAGTAGAATGAAGTGAAAGGCCGCTCGGGAGAAGGAGGCCGGTAAATGATAGGGGGAGGTGGGGGTCGAGGTTTTGGTTGTTTGTTTGACGAACCACTTGCAGAGATGGCTTCCTGTTGCAACTGCCGCGCAGCCCAGGCATCAATGTCGCTGGAATTTGGGGGTTCGCCCATGCTATCCTCTTCGGCGCGTTCGGCGTGCTGATCAGCCTCTTCCTCATCTTCATCCTTCGCTTGCTGGGCTTGTTCTTTCTCAAGCCTGAGTCTCTTTTCTTCCTCTTTCCATATCCGGAACTTATCCACCAGCGCCCTGACCTCGGATATGAAGTAGTCGCGTTTTGGCTCGAATTCTTTCTTCTCCGAATCGGTGATGCCAGTGACACCCATGACACGCAGCCAATCATGGCCAAGAAGCCCATCTAGAAGACGTTCCAGCTGTACCTTCTCATGCATGGCTCTCTCTTTCTCGATATTCCGTAGTTGTTTTTCCTTGCGCTCGGCACGCCTGTGTGCCTTGAAGAAGAAGTCATCGTCAAGAGGATCAGTGGTTATGTGGTGTGGCGTGTGGCGGACGATTGTGGAAAAATCGACAGTTTGTATACCGGTGTTGACTTGGGCGTAAGGCTTGTAGCCATTGAGTGTCGTGGCGGGGTTGGACGATGAGTGGGCGGGGGTGAGGAGTGAGGGCCGCCTCTTCTCAGGAATGGACGAAGGCAGGGAAGAGACAGGTCCAGGGAGGGGGACGGGATCGCTGAGGGGCTCATCGATGATGTGGACGAGCTCGTCGATGTCGAGAAAATCTGGCCGGGGTCAGCTTTGATATCAGCGCGACACGAACGCGTCTACGCACCAGACTTGGTCTCGACGCCGGCAATCACGTCGTCATAGTTGGGAAAATAGATGGCCAGGTCGCTTTTGAGGCGTGAGCCGCCGTCCTGACTCCTCAACGTCCGCTTGTCCTGAGGCTGTGATGTGCTGGTGGGCACTGACAGGCCACCCTGGGCGTCGGGTTTGGGCGTTGCGGACTGGGAGGGCACGTCATCGTCGCGGAGGTCGAGCTGCGTTTGCACGCCGTTGGTCGCTTGTACCAGGCCCCCATGCGGCTGTGTGACTGTGACTTTGGTCGGAGGTCTCGGGTGCTGCTGCTGCTGTTGCTCAGCGCTGGCGATCGGTGTGGCGCCCTTCCTTCGCGACGAGCCACGATTCCTCGTCGCCGGGCGGGGGCCCAGCAGCTTCAGCGTCTGGCCGGTCGTGGGCGTCGCGGAGTCGTCCTGGGACGGCGCGACGGGCGTGCTGGCGATGGAGAGCGCGTCCTGCGACGCGGGCGCGGCTGCGGAGGGCGCTGCGTGGTTCTCGTTTGACTCGGCGGTCGCGATATTTTTAGGGCCTCGACGTGTGAAGCGCCCACTTGAGGAGCGGTTCAATGGTCGCGAGGAGCTGACCATTGTTTGCTGGGGCCCCCAAGGTCATCTTTCTGCTGCCTTTGTCTCAGGGTCACCGCTCTCGACGGGCGTTGTAGAAGCTTGCGAGCTCGGGCGTACCGCGATCGTGTTAGGGGACCCTTCTGAGTTTGGTCGTGGCTGTAGGCGAAGGGAAAGCGTTTCGCAGGGCTCGTCCATTTCACTGCTCACAGTCGCATGCACGCTCACGATCGCCCCGGGAACATTCTGGTTTGCATCTACAGCCGCTGCGCAGAGGCACTGCGGTGGTATTATGGGTCAGAGCGTCAAGCGGCAGTATGCGCACGCCTGCGTCGAGTGGAACGGCGCGTATACTTAAGGTTCGCTCGGCACCTCGCCATGCGACCCAGCGCTGTACAGGCGCGCTCACGGAACGACTTCCTTGGTGCTTTGCAGCAGCAGCGCTGCCTTGACTGAAACCGCACCAGCACCGGCCACCATTTCTGCAAAACGCCCAACACGCCTGCCGACAACCAATCCTGCCTGCACGCATGCTGCTACTTGGATCCGGCACGAGATTGACACGGCGGAAGCCGACTTCACCACAAGGAACACATTTTCCTGCGACGACCAGCCCAGACGTCGCCATCGTGACATTATTGATCTGCATCAGCATGAAACATTGGTGACCTGTGCCAAAACTTGCGCCTAAGAAAACAGGAACTCCTTTAGGACAGGAGACGAAGAGAACTCCGGGTTGAGGAGGACGCAACTGAAGTCGGTCAGTGGAGCTGTTTGATATCAGGCCGTGCATCGGCGGGCGGGGTATGGGTGGCGGCGGGGGCGCTTATGTGCGTAGCCAGAAATGCTGCCCGCATCTCAGACCTGTCCAACAGCGCCGACGAGCCGCGACCTTGAAGCTAGGGGGCATAAGACGTACTTGAGGAAGTATGCAAGCCCTTCCCTCCGCCGTTCTAGGAAGCGCGGGCGGAAGCGGGCTGGGATCGTCAGCGGCTGCTTTCCCGATCGGGGCAGGAATTGAATTACAGATTACGCTCTTCGGAGGGAGTTGAGGCATTGCTGATTCGGCGTGCGGGAATGTCTGGGCCAGCCGCCGTCGAAGCTCGTCAAACTCGGAATACCTGTGGCTGCATTAGCCAGGCATGTGTGCGTCATACATCACGCTTCCACGCGTACCGCTTCCTGATCTTCATGGGCCCGCCCTGTCACAGGATCAGCACGACTGCAGGCTCGGGGAAGAGATGAAACACACATCGAGGGTCTGCACGGTGCAGTTCCAGACGACGTAGTCGCCCATGCCTGGGACGTTGCCGGAGACGATGACATGGTCGTCGATGGTGACGCTCTTGGCCCAGAGGGCTCTGTTCTGGTCGGAGCCCTCTGCGGTGTGGTCCTCGAGGCGGATGGGGGCGGGCCTGTCGAGCGAGGCCTCGCTACCGCCAGATTCACGCCGCCTGAGCCCCGACCAGTACGGTGGAACTATCTGGTGATCACGGGCGGTGGACGCATCGCCGCCGTGCCGGGTAGCGACATGGCCGTTTTGCGTCGGGTGGCTGGGAGTCTCAGAGCCCGTTGACTCCATCCATCCAACTAGCACAAGCCGTGAACCAGGGTGATGTTGATGGGGTCGGGCAGGCAGCAGGCAAGGGCGATGTTGGGAGGCGGGGCGGGAATAGGCTCAATGGTTCAGCAAACGGCGAAGCGGGAATATGGGGTGTTGGACGCGGCAAAAGTAGACACGACGGCACGTGAGGCTGGCCCGCGAGCCGCACAGGCCGCACCACTCAAAGGCGCGGGGGCGGGAGCTGCGTAGAGTGACACTGCTCGTACGGCGATATGCCGGCCAGCGCGCAAACCGGGAGGACTGGAGGAGGCGGGACAGGCCCGAGCGCGAAGGACCGACGCCGTCAGCGCATGATCGGGCATGCAAACGCTGGGCGATTCCATCGCAGTCGAGCAGTGAACCCTGCACGCAGGTAGCGATGCGGGCCAGGCGGAGCGGCGGCGCTGCATGAAATGACAGGCGTGGCGGCAATTGGCCCGCGTTCTTCGACCGCATTCCACCTCGCAGCTGGAGCATGCTGCCGGGCCGCCATTGGCTGCATGGACGACTGATCTCCGACAAGGGTCGCGGTGCAATTCGTGCTGGTCCGGCTGCGGGTGGCATTCGGACAGTCCAGCACCAGCTCGTCCCGAAGCGCGATAAGACCTATTTTGGTGGAGATGGGCCTAGAGCTTATTCTGCACACCATCCATCTCGCTCTTCAGCCGTGGCTCCGTGCGTGCGCTAGCTAGCCATGAGCCTGAGCCTCCTCCCTTTCCATAAATCCCTCCTCCCCGCCTCGTGCGTCTGAAGGGGGTAGCTTCCACCTTCCGTTGCCGAGCTCTTCCTACGTACATCCCCACTGTCGCTACCCGCTGATCACAGGAGGCCCGCGAGTCAAGGTACGCCTATATTGCTGCTGCATTCCGCGCGCATTCCTCCCGCCCACCCCCAAACTACAATTCCCTCGCTCACGCCGTCCTCAGTGCAACTCGGACCAGACTGTTCACCATGCGTTCCTCGGCCTCGACTCTCGCTGTTCTCTTTGCCGTCGCTGGCCTGGCTTCGGCCCAAACGATTGATCCCGACACGGTTTCGATTGAGGACAGAAGTAAGCGTCGCCGACTCCGGGAGCCGCGGACTCTTGAGCTGACCAGCCGCAGACCAGTGGTGTCTTGCCCAGACGTCGCAATGCCCGCTCATCTGCCTCCAGACCAACAAGGATGCGGCGGTGCAGTCCAACGAGTGTGACTCTGTACGTCGAGGCCACACATCCCGCCGCCACGGTAGCATGCTAACATCAAACAGGAGACTCTCCAGTACTCGTGTGTGTGCGCGAACGGCCTCTCGCCGAACGTGACCGAGTACAGCCAGACGATGCCTTACTTCATCTGTACCGAGGTCAACAACCGCTGCGTGGATAGCTGCGGAACCGGCAACAACCAATGCGCGAGTGATTGCCGCACCGAGCACCCCTGTGGAGCGCAGAACCCGACCCGTGTCAACGTCACCACGACCAGCAGCGCCTCTACCGCCTCGGCCACATCCAGCTCAACCGGTGGTGCCGACTACAGCAGCTTTGGCGACGGCAACTCGGGCGACTCTAGCTCCAGCTCTGGCGGCAGCAGTGGAGCCGGTGCCGTGGCTGTTGACCTCGGCGCCAAGTACGGGCTGGCCATGATCGTCAGCGGCCTGGTCGGCGGCGCAGCCCTCCTGTTGTAAGCGTGCGGAGAAACCCCGCGCTTTCGCCATTTCTTTAGCATTCTCTCGTCTTTTGCAATTTCTCAGCATGGTGTTCTGGGCAGGGTATTGGGAATCATCTGCATCACGGTCATTTGGGAAATCTCAGCATCACGGGGGCTGTTGGCCGCAACCTCTCCCTTTTCTTCATGGCATGGCATAATGGATTGTACTAATTGGGCAAGTTCAAAACGACCGAGGATCTATGTAGTGGCCAGAATGTGGCGGCGCAATGTTGTGGCACAGTCCCTCAAGAGCCAGCCAGGATACGAAAAGAATTAATTCATGCCAACAAAATGCGGTATCCGTCCTGTGGAAAATCACTACGCTGGTACGAGACCCTGAGTCCAATATTTTGCTCCCAAAGTGCTTTCCGCGACCCGTTCGGCGACCGCGGTGACGTCTGGGCTCGAAAGATCGTCGGGGGTCTGGGAGACTTTCCTCTTTGATGCATGGTCCCCGCCAACCCGGGCGCAGGTGCCATGCCCATCCGAGCATAGTGACCCGGTTAACCTTATCAGTCGAGCGGAGGAGCAGGGGACCGCAGCGGAGTGGATTGTTTCACTTGAATCATGTCACGCTGCCAGCCTCCCGCCGCACCAACCCCGTGCATCTGGCATCATCGGTAGGCGGCTGCCGGTCGGTTGCGCCAATGGCAATGCATTTCTTGCGCCCCTCTTATTGCTCGTTCATTTAATGCTCTATAGGCCGCCTTTTCTCAACGACACCGCCTGTTTTCCGACACCCCACGTCGTAAATCCCCACAGTCCAGAGCGGTTGCCACTTCGCGATGCAACCCAGGACGCTAGGCTACCGCGAAAGCGATCTGCGAAAAAGAGAACACGGATTCGAATGGCGCTATGATTGAGGCGAAGTCGCACCCGCACTGCACGCGGACATCAGAAGAAGGGTCCATGCGTTTCCGAATTCGCCCCAACCCCCACAGGTAGCAAGCTCCGTTTCTGCGCAAGCGGCCCAGTCTGCGATCATTTCACCCAAAGCCGATGCGGTGGGCACAAGACGCCCTCGACTATCGAATATCAGTCGACCAGGGTCCGAGCTTCCCGACCGTGCTCCGCCATCGAAATTATTGCGAACGGACCGCACTTCCTTTCGTGCCACACGGACCATCCGCAGAGCCAAAATGTCCATGGCCACTCGACCTTGATCAACGCTGCCGCTGGCATCCGCAGAAGAGCATAAGCAGGAAGGAGCACTTATTCGGCATCCTACAATTCAGGAACAAACCATGGTGGTTCCTCATTTGGGGTCTGCCTGATTGGCTTTCCGCCATCTATCGTATTTCCCACCGCTTCCCGAAGAGTGCTCAATATTCTTGCGGACCCCTATTGTGTTTCCCCTTCTCCACAAGCTCGTCTCGAGTGCCGTTTATCGCGCTGGCCGCTCGGACGCGAGACTGTCATGCTAAGGTGCCCTCACTATTCTCCGCAGTTCTCCGAGCGCCGTGACAGGGAAAAAGATACGGTCAGCCAAGAATATCGGTCGCCACTGTGGTGGATCCCTTTAAGAAGAAAAGGCCCGGAGCTTCTGGTGGCGACACAATATGCCACGTGAGAAAGCCGTTGCCTCGATCGGATAGCCGGTAACTTCTGTTTCCAAACGGCGCCATCTAATCAGCAAGCGCGCGGGTCGTGCGGGAAGTTGTTGGTGAGAGTGTGCCCCACTATTCTCGTTCCAGTGAAGGTGTGCTGGCGAGTGACGGCAAAGAGAACGTCGGCAGGCTGTTGAGCGGTAATGACGATGATACCCACGGAATCACTCTCCCACTGTTAGTATACCACGCTTCTTTCTCTCAAAGTGTTGAGCAATGCTGCTACTAATAGGTTGCTTGGCAAAGCCGGTTCTTTACTTTCTAGAATCAGTTGAGAGGCGAAGCACAGCGCAAGCAATGCTCAAGATCACAGGCACATTCGGGTTTCGCAGGGTTCACATATTACGCCTACATTGAATACAAATGTAGAGTGCTTTTTCCATTCCCAGAACCCAGGTACATACAAGAGCGGGGGTATCCTCACATCCTAACTTACACCGGACATACAAACTTTTGTGGAAACATCTCCCTCACTGCATAATTACCCCTCGCCCATTCCAACCCTCGCCGCCAATCCTGACCTCTTCCTCGTGAACACGCCCCCGACTTTCCTGCCCATACCCTCCATTACCTTCTTTAAACACAGATTGCCCTCCGCGGTCTGCCCTTGAGCCGAGTCCTTCCTTTCTTTCCCCTCCTTCTTCTCCCCAGCAGCGGCGTGAACACCGCCGCTGCCGGCCTTCTTGCTGTCCCGCTCCCCCCAGTCCATGTCCAACCGCCACCCCTTGTACTTCGCATAATCCACCAATGCGCCATTAACCCACAGCTCGTGCGCCTCGTGCAACAAGGTCCGGACGTGCTCCCTCTGCGCCTCCTCTTCTTCCTGGTGGGCATATTCGTCGAGCGCCAGCTGGGGCAGCTGGTCGTCGGCAAGCCGCTCGAGCTTGTTCGAGGGGCCCGGCACGTCGACGTAGTCCTGGACCTCGGGCATGTTGGCGAAGAGCAGCGGGTGCTTCTTCGCGAGCAGGTCGAAGAACTCGTCGGGAGACGAGATGGCGGCGCGTTGGGCGCGGCGACTGTGCGGCTGGGCGAACCATTTTTGCAGAGTAGAGGGGTGGGCGTGTTGCTGCTTGTTGTCCGCGTCTTCGGAGATGTATGAAGAGGAGGGCTTGGGGGAGTGGTCGATGAAGCCGTCGTCGTGGTCGTGGGGGTTGGTGGGTGGAGGGCGAGCTGAAGCAATTGTGTTCGTCGATTTGTCCGAGTTGCGGTGATGGTGGTGCAGAAATGGGACTTTGTGGATGATGCTCTCCAGCGTGGTTTGCCGCCGTAGCGGAGGTGTCGGTCTGGCAGCAGCACCTCTTCCGGTTGTGGGGGTGGAGGGCTGTGGTGAAGGTTGTTTCTTCTCGACGACAACAACCGTGGCCGCCCATTCAGCCTTGTTGGGCGGACGGTTCAGCAACGACTGCTGCTGGTCGTCGTTGTCGTAGTAGTCGTCGGCTTCAGAACCGGACGTCACAGCGGCTGACGACTCTCGTGACGGTGGTCTTCCCTCGCGCCACTCGATCACGCCGTAGGGATTCGCGTCATCGTCACCGTGGCCCACCGACATCCCCTTTCTCTCTGCTGCTGCCAAATCCTCAAGAATAACAAACTCCTCGATCATATCGTCTCTTTTCTTCTTCTGGTCGTCCGCTACCGACAAAGACGCTGACGAGGACCGGATAACCCACGCCCGAACACGCTTCGAGAACGACCCACGAGTGGTAGCGGAAGCAGCCATGGCAACGTCAGGCTTCCATTCCTCATCGCAGCAAATGTCTCCCTCCACCTTCCGCTTCGCGTGCCGGATCCGACGGGCCTCTTCCTTGGTATAAGGGGGGCTTCCGTCATCGGCCGGGTCGGGCCTGATGACGACTGTTCTCCGCTCGAGGCTGCGCCTGCGCCTCTCCAGCTCTTCGTCCCCCACTTGCTGCTCTGGCGCTAATTCTTCTACCGACGCTATTCTTCCTCTTCTCAGAACCGCGAACGAAGGCTTCCTCGCACCCTCGGCCAGCACGTCCGTCGACCGGCGGCTGCTGAAGGATGGGATTTTGAGCATCTTGCTGCTGGGCGAGACGGCTGTGGGAATAGCTGGCGATGACTGCGTCCTGGAGAGGCGACGTCGGTGGCCGGTGAAGGAGTGCAGAGTGTGCGGAGAAGAAGGGGACGACGGGGAAAGGGATTGGCTTTTGCATTCGAGGCCGGTGTCGGCAGGAGTGGCAGCGGGAACAGCAGCAGTAGCATCAGCAGCGGAGCGACCCGGCGCCCGAGTCCCTCCTCCTCCTACTAGCGCTGGAGAGAAGGAGTTAGGGCATGATGGCGGGGCTACGGTATCAACTCGCATGAGCACCAGAGTCGCGTTCTCGGGCTTCTCCATGGGTATTATGACGAAAGTCTCTCGCCAGGGGAGTTTTAGCGAGACGGGGGAAAATGAAATGGCCGGGGAGTAACGGTGTTAAATCACTGGGTCATCGCTGGTGGACGCTTGGGGGAGTGGACCACACATCAGATGAGAAGGGAGGATATCGCAGGTTTTTGATGATGTGCGCCGCAGCTCCGTGCGGAATGCGCTGTCCCCGGAAGCCGCGTGGTGGGCTCTCGGACCTGGTGGGGAGAAAATCTCGGGGGAGGTTGTCTCATGTCGTACGACGAGCTGGTGACGCCCCATCTTCTGAGTTTTTCGCTCGTTGCCTGAGGTTTGACCTGCCTCACCAGTCCATGCGCCGCCTCGTCATGGTAGCCCGCCGTCCACGGCGCCCTTGCGGCTCGGCGCGATGCGCTGACGAGAATCCATGGTTAGCGGCGACTGGTACCGACCGGTCCAGTTCCGTTTCGGCGCGGGGTGCGAGGCTCGTTCTCAAGGCCTACCGCGTTGAAATTGCAGCAGTATTCCTGGAGTCGGAGTCATCCGACAGGACAGGAGACGAAATCGGCACGTGATCGTCTGATGATCGCTTTTTGCGGCTGTGTCTCGTCACTTCATCCGCCCTGACTTCTGGGAGATCTTCGAGATCGCCAGAGGGCAGGGTTCGAGGGGGCAGCAGTCGTCCTTTCGGTACCAATGTATGTGCTTCATCGATCGACCCTCTTTCCTGGTTTCTGGTCGCTCCCTGATAAGAAGGTGTGCTGAGTTTTGTGGGACCCGAGTGGATCTGGAACCGGCATGTGAAGGTTCTGCCTGTTGAAGCCTTGCCGGGAAAGCTTGCTTGAGTGCGGGTGATCATTGAGCCGCATCCTGTTGGACGTCAACACTGCAACAGAGCAAGTAACGGCGCCAGTTGAATGCAGGAAAAGCATCAGAATAGAGTAACAGTACTCTCTACTATCATTACAACAACCGCCGAGTCTTATGCTTGGTATCCTTTTCTTTTAGTGCAATGCGAAGATGCAGAACCCCCAAGCCAGAAATGCAAGGCAAAAAAAAAAAAACATGACGGATCATGTCCTAGTCCCCACAGAAACGAAAACTTTAAAAGCCAAAAGTACCCCAAACTTTCTCCACACACCTGAAAATGCAAGAATTCCCCCAGAGAAAAATCATGACTAGCCACCCATTCTTCCAGCCAATCTTCCCTGATTCAAAGAGTACCAACAAGAATAATATGAAGTGGTATCGTATCGCAGTGCTGACGGAGGTATTTGGTCCTTGTGAATCTTTCAAAATCCCGCGAGCTCACGCAGGTTGTCAGGCAGCCAAACGCAAAATGTCGAAAGTAGTCCAAACAGAGAAATCAGATCGAGCGCGGCGTGCGTCTACATGACCACACAGTCTTTGTCATCTTTGCCCTTTTTCTTTCCTTCGGATTGAACGGCGCCTGTTCCTCCCGAAGCAGCCGCTCGGATGATGGCGAGGCGCTGTTTCGCACGTGGCTCGCCCTTCTCGGCCGCGCGAACGTACCAGACGTTCGCCTCGAGCGGATCACGTCTGCAGCCGATGCCCATCTCGGTGAAGTAGCCTACAGCATACTCGGCCTTGGGAAGTCCTGTTGCCATCCCGTTAGAATCAGTGGTACTCAAGAGCTCTGGGAGCCGACTTACCTGTTTCTGCTGCGCGTTTAGCCCATTCGTACGATTCATTTTCATCTTTCTCCAGGACTGGCGGTGCACCAACCAGATACCAAGCGCACAGGTTCATCATGGCATCTGGAATGTCCTGTATAGCAGCACCAGTGTAGAAGTGGACGCTGAGAGCAGGATCCTTGGGACAGTTGAGCAGGCCATGCTCATAACACTCGCCCATTTTCAGGCAGGCCTCGGCGTTACCCAGCTCGGCAGCTTGGGTGTACAGTTGTGCGGCATAAGCCTCATCTTTGAAACAATCTTCGCCATGGCCATGCTCGTGGAGCTTTGCAAGGAGAAGAGGCCCGGTGTTGTACTGCGAATCTGCCGATTCCGAGGCACGCTTTAGCCACTTCAGGCCCTCACGGTCTCGTCGGCCAAGTCCCAATTCTCCGAAGATACAGGCCTGACCAAGGCGAGATGCAGCACCCGGATGCCCCTTGGAGGCCGAAGCACGGTAGAACTGTGCAGCTTTGGCCAAATCCTTGCGGCAGCCCCAGCCATGCTCGTACATGAGAGCTGCGCGGTATCCGGATTCGGCATGTCCATGTTTACTCGCTGCGACAAAGAGGGGGAACGCCTTCTCCTGGTCCGGCTTGCCCTTGTTGAAGAACCCAGAATAGTAGCCGTCCGCAAGGAGATATTGGGCAAACGGATAGCTACGATCCGACAGTCGCTGCAAAATTTGTCGAGATTCCTTGACCATCACCGTCTCGGCGTACGACTTCTTCGCCGGATCATCGGAATGGATGTATTCCTTGGCGGCTTGAACGAGGTAGACGGCAAACTCATACTGAACCGAGGAATCCGGGGTCTTCTTGACGTTGGCCATGTACATTTCCACGGTCTTTTGGGTGTCCAGAAGCGACACATCGTTCCCGACCAGACCGCGCAGAGCACTCTGGGACAGGTCCTGCGTTGGCGCAATCTGCTGCGCGTAAGGGACATTGTTGAGCAGGTCGACGTACGAATGAGGCCTGTTGTCCGGAGACCGTCGATTGGCTGACACCGAACGCGCGTACGGGGAGGGAGATGCGGTAGGCGAAGGTCCAAGCAGGTCGCCAGATCCCGGGGAAGGATGTCTATTAAGAGTGAAGGCTGATGCGGGTCGAGTCAAAGTTGAGCGAGGCTGAGCTAGACCGACACGAGGTCCTGAGCTCTGACCGCTGGAGGAGCCTTGAGAATCCGAGTAGGTTGACTTTGCGCGGTCCCGACGCTCAGCCTTCTTCAGCTTCGCAGGCTGGACATGGTACGGCTGATGGAAGTATTGCGGCTGCTCAAACTCGGGCTCCTCCTCCAGATCCTCATAGCGCATGTCGGAGGCTATGGTATGTCTCTTGAAGTCTTCGGTGAGGACGTCGCCGGCCATGGAAGCAGGAGGGCTGTTGGACATGACGCGGATGTGGGTTTGCCGGTAGGGTACGTCTCCTCGGATGGCATTGGAAGCAATGGAGTCGCGGTACCTGTCGGGCTCAGGGGTCTCGACATCGCGGAAAGTGTTTGAAATGCCGCTTAAGCTCTGCACGGATGTCCTATTGTCCTGGACGGCGTCATTTGAGGGCCCCTGTAGGGTGATGGATGGTTGGCTCTGGTGTCGGTTCACGGGCCTGCGGCTGGGCGACGACGACGGCGAGGGATATGCGTCGGCGGCATCATTGTGGCTAGTCGGCTGGGCGGCCTGGACAGCATCTTGGTAGCCCATGGCCACAGCGGGGACGGCACCTTATGAATGGACCCTAGCCGGCTTGCAACCTTATCTCGACCCTTACTCGTGGGGCGGGCGATAGCGATAGGAGCGCGATTGGATCGTGGCAGATCGGCGACGATATGCGGGTGATTGGGAGGCGGCGATCAGTGCGTCCAGGACGAGTCGCAAGTAAAAAGGTTCCTTTGGCTGCTGGGAGTCAGCGCTGCATGGAGTCGAGGTCTGACAGGCGGCAGCGCCGGAGCGCCGGTGGTGCTGCGGGTATGTATGCGCCGTTTGCTGCAGGGACCACAGGCACACCCGAAGAATTGGATCGGCGGGGTCTTACCGGACGTGAGCGGAGGTCAGACGGCAGCGCGCCTGCTGAGTGGCCGTGAGTCTGCGCGTGTGGGATCAGGTCCCCGCCGAGTACGACGACCGGCGCTGCTGTGCGCTCAGCAAGGACGGTGTTGGGCGCAGGCACCGAGGTACCCAGGCAGCAGGCGGAGCGGAGCGTGCGCGCAGTCTGCTGCGCGGTGGCTTGGGGCCAATTCGTATTGAGCAGAGGCGTGCTGCTCCGCGCGAGTTGCGGTCGGGCCCGGCGAGGAATGAATGGAAGGCACAGGCTTCTTCTAGAAAGCGCGGCCGTGTCACAATAGCTCGACTCGCTATAATCAGGCGCTTGGGCGCGAGGGAGATTATGAGAAAGAGCCGGCTAGTGATTGTTTGTATATGGCTGGGCCCGCCTGTGCCGGGCGGAGCTATATGTCCTCGGCGCAAGGCTTCCAGAGCAGCCGCGGACGCGCACTCATCAGGCGGCGGCGTGCAGCGGAGGCGTGCCCGCCGCCCGTGGCTTGCAACTCTACCCGCAAGCGCGAAGCATTGCGATCGGCCGACGTCGTCATCTGGGCGGACGATTTCGACGCAGAACTCAGCAGCGCGGGCTGAGGACTGCGCCCTGCAGGCCCGCTCCGTTTCAGGCCGCAGGTGCACGTCTGGGGCGGCAGTGGAAAGGTGGTTGGCCGCCAGGAGCTTGCCGAGCGCTTTGGCAGCACGGCGATCTCTGACGCGTGCACTGGACCCTGTCGTCGTGCCATCCGCCAGCACGCGCGCTGTCACGATCTGTCACCAACACTGAGCCCCACAGAGCGATGCCGCGACCGCGTTGCCAGCGGCCAGCCCTGCAGCCAGGTGCCCTGCCTCCCCACCGCCCCCGTGCGCATGCTGCGACGCGTGAAATAGAGAGTGCCGCCGCGACTGCCGCATGGGGCAGCAGCCAAGAGAGCCGCATGGTCGAGCCGGGCAGCCTGGCGCCAGAACAATAGGCTGCGCGCGCGGACCAGCCGCGGCGTCGCAACATCTGAATCCTCTCGCCCAGCGCAATACGCGACGGGGCGCGGGGCGTGCCGAGTTTCGGGTGAGGTGACATTTTTTCTCGTGAAGAAGAGTCAGGCGGCGCCCGGCAAGCGCAAATCCAGCGCCACCTGGTCCAAGAATAGGCGTCTCGCCGCCCTCCATGTCGCTAATCCCGCAGCAAGCGGTGGCATTCAGCCGGCGCCGTCGCCTTCGCAACCATTCGCTGCCGTCAGGGGAACCCTGCACGCTCTGTTGACTACTTCCCCAGGCGCTCCCTGCGAGCGCGTCCTGCTCCAGCCGTGCTCCGGCCCTGCCTCCCCCAGTGCCCGGCCCAAAACAAACCGTCGTCACTCGTTTCTGCCGTGTAACTACTCGACCGCTTCCCAGGACACCCAACCTAACTTTCGTTCCGCATCCACCTCTAAATCTGCAGCGTACTGCATTTTCCAGCGTGCTCGTTCCTCCGATCGCCGCTGTCCTTCGTTATACCCCAGCCGCGGCGCTCTGTCAAGGCTTCTCGGACGGGAACACCCAAGGCGCGACCCCAGCAAACTTGAGGGCTCTGGCCCTGTGGTACGTCACTGCACTCACTCTTCACGCCTTGTTTCGTAGACCACCACCGGAATGCAGGCTAACGCGCAACAGCGCCGCCCAACATGTCGCTCCCGCTCAGGACGCAGCCGCCGTCCTCGCCGCGGCGGCGCGAACAAGCTCACATTCGGCACAGCTCTCACGGCCGCACTCGACGAGACTCGTCTTCCCGCCGCCGCAGGCCATCTGACGTCGAGGCTCGACCATCGCACGACTCGCGCACGTCGCGCGCTTCGAGAACCACCCCGAGAAAGGAACATTCACGCCACCCGTCTTCGCAGAACGCCCTGCCCTCGCCACGGACCCCGCACGCCCGTGAAGAGGACCCAATGATGGCGGCCGGGCAAGAGTTGAGCCGCAAGCGCAGCCTCGTGAGGCCAGAGCGCAGCCGCATCGATCCCGAGCACCCCAACTATCACTACCGTCAGCATGCCACAGGTATGAACGTGCGGCCCTCAACCACTGGCAACGACCCACTTGCGGAGAACCATTACGAGGCCGAGACCGCTAGCTCGGAAAGTACGGATATCAAAACGCTCGCTCCAAGGGTCCAACAGCAGAGTTCGGGCAACAACTACTACACCGAAAAACGAGAGGCCCACAATCGACATGCTGGCGCCGATCGCAGGCTCCAGCGCAGATCCACCCGGCAAGAACCGAGGAAGAAGGACAAAGACGCGAAGGCCCGGGAGCGCATCCGCAACGGGGAGAGACCCCCGAGTTTGTGGAGCGTTTACTGCGCCATCATCACCTTCTGGGCGCCAGGCTGTATTATGCGCTGTTTTGGGATGCCTCAGAAAGCGCAACAGCAGGCTTGGCGCGAGAAGATCGGTCTAATCAGCATCATCATGTTGATCTGCGCATTCGTTGGTTACTTGACATTTGGTTTCACCCAGACTGTTTGCCCTAACGGAGGCCCGATGCGGTTGCGAGTCAACAAAGTTGACACTGGCTACATGATTATCCACGGGAAAGCGTACGACCTCTCACGGTCCTCCCATCCCTGGGTACGCGGAATTCCTGAAGGTGCAAATGTTCTTTTCGATCTCCCAGAAAAGCAGGGCGGCAAAGACGCCAGTTTCCTGTTTCAGAACGTCAACGGTCACTGCAAGGGCTTGATCACCGCAGCAGACGGCTCTGACGTGGTTTCTGAGGACAATGGTGCCGAACTGGCCTGGTACTTTCCCTGCAACACCTTCAACCAGGATGGTTCTTCGGAGCCCAACTTCACGACGCCATATTACCTAGGATATGCGTGCCACACGTCTTCCAATGCCCGTGATGCGTACTACAGCCTCAAGAGCGACGGCGACGTCTATTTTACCTGGGACGATGTGAAGAATTCGAGCCGAAACTTGATGGTCTACAACGGCGATGTGCTCGACCTGAACCTTCTGGAGTGGTTCAACACCAGTCAGGTTTCATACCCCAGTCGCTTTGATGATATTCGGAAGAACTCTGCACTGCGTGGCGTTGACATTACCCGCTCCTTCACATCGTCACAAGACAAGCAAATCGCCAAGTGCTTTTCGGAAATTATCAAGGTTGGCTCTATCGACACCGAAAGCATTGGCTGCATTGCTTCCAAGGTTGTGCTCTACGTATCGTTGGCATTCATTCTCTCCATTGTTGCTGCCAAGTTCGTCCTCGCACTGGCTTTCCAGTGGTGGATCTCCAAGAAGTATGCTGCCGACAAGTCCGGATTGGGCCTCAATCACAAAAAGAGGCAGAAGGAAATCGAAGACTGGGCCGATGACATCTACCGTCCTCCGCCAAAGATTGCCGATCCCACTGGGCCCGCTCCGGTGGATCGCGGCAACAAGCGCAGCAGCAAGTTCTTCCCGTCGACATCCAGATTTACCAGCCCCTACGCAATCGACTCTGGCACATCCCGCCCGGCACCAACAACCATGGCAAGCCAAAACTCGACCGCTCGTCTTATGAATCCCGTTTTTAGACAGGGCAATCGAAGTGAAGGCACTCTTGACGTGAATAGCAGGTCTGGTGGAGGCGATAGCCGCACCAGCTTGATGCTTCCGCCCACTTCTTCTGACCAGCGATACTCCAGCTACATGGGTGAATCCGAGGGCCCTGGCCCGGCAGGCTTCATCCACGAAGCTGTGGTGCCGCAACCTCCTCCGGAATGGCAGCCGTTTGGCTACCCTCTTGCACATTCAATTTGCCTGGTCACCACGTACTCTGAGGGCGAGGAAGGCATTCGCACTACCTTGGACTCCATCGCCACGACCGAGTATCCCAACAGCCACAAGCTCATCCTCGTCATCTGTGACGGTATCATCAAGGGCAAGGGCGAGGAGTTCTCGACGCCGGAGATTTGCCTTGGCATGATGAAGGACCACGCCGTTTTGCCTGACGAGGTTCAAGCGTTCTCGTATGTTGCCGTTGCCGGCGGAGCGAAGAGGCACAACATGGCCAAGATCTACTCGGGCTTCTACGACTATGGCGACGATTCGCGCATCCCGCTGGACAAGCAGCAGCGCGTGCCGATGATGCTTGTTGTCAAGTGTGGCACTCCCGAGGAAGCTAGCAAGTCCAAGCCCGGCAACCGCGGCAAGCGCGACAGCCAAATCATCCTGATGTCTTTCCTCCAGAAAGTCATGTTCGACGAACGCATGACGGAGCTCGAGTTTGAAATGTTCAACGGGATCTGGAAGATCACGGGGATTTCTCCAGACTTCTACGAAATCGTGCTGATGGTTGATGCGGATACGAAAGTTTTCCCAGATTCTCTGACGCACATGATCTCCGCCATGGTCAAAGATCCCGAGATTATGGGCTTGTGCGGTGAGACTAAGATCGCCAACAAGCGCCAATCGTGGGTGTCAATGATTCAGGTCTTTGAGTAAGTTTGCCCGGTCTGTGCGTGCGATCGGCATCCGATTCCCTAACTGGCAGCAGGTACTTCATTTCTCACCATCAGGCCAAGTCGTTCGAATCCGTCTTTGGCGGTGTAACGTGCTTGCCTGGCTGCTTCTGCATGTACCGCATCAAGGCGCCCAAGGGCGGACAGAACTACTGGGTCCCGATCCTTGCCAACCCCGATGTCGTCGAGCACTACTCGGAGAACGTCGTCGACACGCTGCACAAGAAGAACTTGCTTCTTCTCGGCGAGGACCGTTACCTGTCAACGCTGATGCTGAAGACGTTCCCGAAGCGCAAGCAAGTGTTCGTTCCACAAGCAGTCTGCAAGACGACGGTTCCGGACGAGTTCAAGGTTCTGCTCTCGCAGCGGCGGCGGTGGATCAACAGCACTGTCCACAACCTGATGGAGCTCGTTCTTGTGCGGGACCTGTGCGGGACGTTCTGCTTCAGCATGCAGTTCGTCGTCTTCATCGAGCTGGTGGGCACGCTTGTGCTGCCGGCGGCCATTTCGTTCACCATCTATCTGAGTAAGCGGGCCCAGCGCCACGACGTGTAGCGGGAGCTAACGCGGAAACACAGTTGCGATCGCCATTAAGGCGGCAGTCGAGCACACGGAGGCGCCGACGATTCCTCTGGTGCTGCTCGCGCTCATTCTCGGTCTTCCGGCGGTCCTGATTGTGCTCACCGCTCATCGGTGGTCGTACGTGGCATGGATGCTGATCTACCTCATTTCCTTGCCCATCTGGAACTTCGTCCTCCCGACGTACGCCTACTGGAAGTTTGATGACTTCACGTGGGGTGACACGCGGAAAACGGCAGGCGAGACGAAGAAGGGCGGGCACGAGGACGACGGCGAGTTCGACAGCAGCAAGATCACGATGAAGCGGTGGCAGGACTTCGAGCACGGTACGTATGTCCCCAAGGCGGCGCGGACGCGGGCTGACAGTCGGATCAACAGAACGAAGGCTCAAAGGGTCGAGTGTGGGTTGGTCGCAGCAGAGCGCAGGATGGGCGGCGGGTGGCTCGCATCAGCAGCAGCAAGGATACGAAGCGTACTATGAGCATTAATCATCCTGCATGGTGGCGTTTTCCAAGGGCATATGGTTTCTCAGCGCGTCTGAAAGCTGCATCTGGTGGCACCGGGACAGAGTTGATCCGGGGCTGGCGGGGCGTGATTGGGCGGCGGGGCGCGCAGCTGGACGGATTCCGACACGGGCCTTTTTGCCAGCAGCATCTGCAAACGTGCGATGCATGACGGGCGGAGCCGAGCTGACGGCGGCGGGTAATGCGGGTTTTAACGATTGAAGAGACGGGCGCTCGCACGGCGGCGCGGCATTGGCGGGCGCACGTATGTATCTAGCCTTTTCCCAGCGACGACGGAATTAATTATGAATAATAGAGAGCGGGCGTGCGGAGGAGTTTGTGCAGGGGAGCGGCCATATTCGATGCAGCATGCAGCGCCCGGGTCGGACGAGCTCCCGTTTCCAGCGGCGGCCGGTTGCACGGTCATGTGCGTCGGGCGGCGCTGCTGCGCGTGGCCCTGATGGGAGCGAGAGCGTTGCCGGCTCGGCTTGGACCCCACAGCGCTGGCGAGCGCGTGTTAAACGGCCCCGTTACCCAGCAGCGCGCACACGTTGCGAGCAGTAACCACCGCAGAGCCGCGGCCTCGCCTACCCACCCGCCCCACACCGCGGCCGGGCCCCTCGCTCCATCCCAGCCGCTCTTATCGCCTGCGCTGGCGCCCGCAGATCGCACCCCGCGTCCGCGGCGGAGCGCTGCTTCTCGCTCGCCTGTATCACCCGCCGCTCGTCCAATCCCCAGCGCCCGAGACAGATCCCACTCCTCCCAGAGCCCTGGCTCAAGCGCCGCCAGCTCTGTCATGCAGCGTGCCGCCCTGCCAGAGCCAACGTGAACGCCCCCCCAGCATTGTACATACTGCACGTCTCGTGGCTCTGCACATACGCCGTTTTTCGACTTCTTCGCATATTCTTTAGCCGCGGCCCCCCCGGCACGCCTTGGATCCCATCACGCGCTGAACCCCGACGCCGTTCTGGCGCACCATGCCCGGCCCTGGCCATGACCAGATCCCATCTCGCATAAGTCGCCCCTCCTCCCTGCCCGTCATGGCCCCCTCCTCCTCCCAGGACTCTGCATACCACGGCGACACCGAGGCAGACATGGACGCCCTGCCCGACGACGCCGACTCTGACATGGAGGATACGTACTTCAATCTTCCTGCCCCGCCGCCCATGGACACCACTTCGTCGCCACCAGCCGACGAGGGTGAGTTCTCGTTCGCCGTCCCAGCCGGGACCGAGCCGTTAACATCCCTAGCCGACGCTGGCAGCGGGGCATTGCCCGCCTACATTCCCGTGAACCCCCAGTCGGCCTCTATCAGTCTCGGGAACGCGCAGTTCGCCATTCCTCCGTACTGGGAAGACTATGAGGTCAACACGCCTTCGGTGGACGACTACACCTTCAAGTCGGACATCTGCAAATTCATGGACACCTGGAGAGTGGCTGCTGGCATCCCCGAGTACCGGCTGAGCAAGATCGGCTCAGAAGCTTCGAGAGTCAAGCACTGGGACCGCCCTCGGTCCATATTAAGAGAAGACCTCCAGGGAAATCGATGCGACATCCAAGGCATCAACTGGGACAGGCTCGAGACAGTACGAGAGGCCGCCAGAGATGCCCGCACCAGGCTCCATCAGGTCTCTGTGGGTCGCGTTGGCCTGCTTCCGCCCAGAATGGCAAGGAAGCTGCCCAACACGGAGAGCTTCTTCCGCTTTCGGAGAATGAACACGAACCACCAGGCCCTGATAGCCCACTTCCAGCTGCGCAACCTCATCGCAGCAACCTCGCGCGCCGACATCTTCTATGCCGGCCGGTCCAGGGTGATGCGCACTGATTCGTCAGGCGTTTCGACGAGCTGCGTCATGGATCTGACGAGGTCCCACTTCGATTCACTGCACTCGGCAACATTCGACATCACGTCCATGACTGCATCGGAGAATATTCTCATTGCAGGTGGCTTTCACGGAGAATACGCACTAGTCGACTTGCAGTCCGAGTACGGCAGCAAGCCTACCCAGGGCTTCATCACGCACGAGCCAAACGGCATCACCAACCACGTGCACACCTTTGCGAACCGTAGCACGGGCGGCAGCATGGCAGCCTTCTCGTCGAACGACAAGCGCCTCCGTGTTTTGGACTGCACCACGAACCGCTTCGTCCACGACTTTGGTTACGAAGAGGCCATCAACTGTTCCGCCACTTCGCCGAACGGCCGCATGCGCATGGTCGTCGGCGACTTCCACGAAACGCTTATTACCGATGCTGAGACGGGCCGTCCTTTCGAGCGGCTGCCGGAGCACGACGAGCACACGTTTGCATGTGCCTGGGCCGACGATGGCATCCACCTTGCCACTGGCGCTCAGGATTCCAAGGTTGTTGTGTACGACGCCCGTTGGTGGCGGCAGCCACTGTCAATTATCGCCTCGACCATGGCCTGCCCGCGCAGCCTGCATTTCAGCCCGGTGGGTGGTGGACGGCGGGTCCTGTTATCGGCTGAGGCAGACGACGTGGTCAGTGTGATCGACGCCCAGACATTCGACCGCGCCCAGACGCTCGACTTCTTTGGGTCTGTCAGCGGCGTCAGCTTTGTTCCAGACGGCTCCAGCTTCTTCGTGGCCAATAGCGACGGCAAGTTCGGCGGCATCATGGAATTCGAGAGGGCCGGCTGGGGCGAGAGGATGGGCGTCCAGACCGAGCACGAGACGAGCCGATTTGAGAGAGGTGGGTCGAATCTCAGCGGCAGGCGGCCAGGTCGCCCAGTTGACCACAACCAGACCCAGTGGGCGAACGACCTCGACGCCGACGCCAACGCCAGGACGAAGCTGGGTTCCATGGCGCGCAGGAGAAGAGGCCTCGGCCTGGGTGAGCTTGTCGTGTAGACAGGCAGCCCTCCCTCAACATATAATTGACCGCGATACCTTATATTTGCCTTATCACTGCATAACCTACTCAACCGGGACGGGGATTTACTTGACGCAGAGACGACGACCAACGACCGAGACGTAGCGAATGCGGTGTGGCAACCTCCTGTTTTGTGCTCGGAAGCGAAGCGAACATCTTACCTTCGTTTTTTCTTGCTTTTTGGGCGGCTCTCCTTGTGTCGAAGAGCCACCACGTGTGGACAGCATGGTGGCGTTCTTGTGTATTTCTGACCTGCTTGCAGCTGAAGGACAGGGGCCCTTCAGCGTGTTTTGGTCTCGTTGGGCACTGTAACGGGACGGTTTAATTTCTTGTGTCTTCTTCCCTTGTCAGATACCTTGTGGAAATTGCTCCATGACTTCTCGTTTCTTGTGCCTAGTTTCTTCCTCTCTTCTTCTGCTTTCGGCTGGATTCGTCCATGTTGTTTCTCGGTTCCACGTCCACTTTCTGCTCCGTCGGACGAGTGTGTCGCTGCTGTTTTGCGGCTATAATTATTCTTCCTTGTATACCCTGCTGTCTCGGGCGTGCGGATCCCCTCGCCTATCATCTATCTCACTGTGCTTGGGGGAACCCATGCTTAGATTATTTTATAATTAACCATTGGCAACAGCTGGTGCCGAGGGCAGAGGCGAGTTGTATGTACATGTTCTGCATTTGTTTGACAACAAAAGTTTTCAAACCGATTGGCTGAGATGCAAGTGCGTGTATACTGAGACATTGCCTGTAGATACAGTAGGCACCCACGGTTTAACCATGGTGCTTTCTGTTGGGAAGGATCGACGTCGTCTGATCTTCTGAGACATTTGCAAGAAAGAGAGACAGTCAGCAGAAGATGTGGTCAGGATTGGCGCATTGCGGCTGAGGCGGCGGCAATGGAGGCCGTTGCGGCTTGGCTCTGATTCTTTCGCTATGCTGTCTTGTTGAGCTGACGGAGTGAGACGGTCACGGGTGCATCAAGAGCGGAGGTGGTGGCTGGCCTGATTCGTAGGGCAAGAAAGCCGGCCTTTCCCTTTGCTTTTTTTCCGTTCTTATGCGGCCTGCCGCGCTTGATCGGCTGATCTGCACACGGATGGCTTTTCTCCCTCTACGACCGTTTGCTAGAAGTTTTCTAATAGGGGTGGAGTACTGGCCTGCGCCTCCGACCGTCATGCGCCTGAAAGGAAGAGGGTTCCTTTTTTTATCCTCTCCTTCCGCTTTCATGCTGTGGGCTGTACTTCCCATGCTGCTTCCCGTTTGAGAGGCCGGATTTGCATTGTTATGCATAGCTTTGTTTCTTTCAGCTCCGTGAGCATTGCATTGCGTGTGTGTGCGCGCGGACATCTATGTATGTATGTAGGCGCGGCTGGGGTACGCGTGCCGTGGGTTACACACACGGAACCCTTGAACAGCATGCTGGACTATTGGCTGCGTAAGTGCGGCAGCTTCCCCTCGCCGCCGCCCTTTTTTATTTTTTATTTTTTTGCCCTTGATTAAACGCCGGACGATCTGTGCAACGGTCGGCACGGATTTTCTCCTTCTTCCCTGCGGAGTTACACGAGAGGCGGGAGGCAAAAAAAATATTGACGGTGTAACAGTCCTAGAGGGGAGTGGATCAGCAAAAAGTTTGTGCTTGGACCCGAAGTCGATCATGTTTGTTTGCTTTTTTTAAACATCTCTCGCTCGCTTCGAAGCAGGTACGCATGCACCAGCCTCCACTCCAGCTTATCTCGTGTTGTGCGGGTACCGCGTACGAGGAGCCTTCTGCAGGATGGGCCGTCACTTCTTGGCGCCGGATACGAGGGGCACCGTGATGGCGTAAGAATTGTGGGTTCATGCTTCCTTCGTAATCAGCCTTTTGCGAACAGTCATCACCCTTACGTCCTTGTCTGTGGATGTGACCGGGACCAGTCGTCATCCTGCTGCATTCATTTCACACTACGGTGCCTCTGCTTCAGCTTGACCCGCGACTGGAAGACGCGCGGCCAGAAGTTCTCCTCAGCTCATCATCGGGACACGCGTGTTGGCGTAAGTCGCCGCTGCAGAAAGCCGTTGGAGGAGACAGAGTTGAGCAGCTCGAGGCGCTTTTCGTGCTCTTCGGAACAAGTCCAGATCCTCCCCGACACGTGCGGGCTGTTTGGACGTTGCGCCACATACCACGTGGGAGTGCAGCCTCAACCGTCGCCTTGAGAGCCGTCTAGCCCAAAGCCACATGGCCTGGACCTTGAGAAGCATCAACTGTTTCGGGTCTCTGCAGGGGGGGTTGCCACCCTTACTTGTCTTTGTACAATCCCCTCTTGCAGGATGGCTAGCGCGGATTTGTTTTTTGCTCATGTCATGGAATTCGATATTCTCGTCCGGACGATAGCTTCAACTACCCACATATGTTATTTTTCTAAGGCGGAGCTGGAGAGCCCTGCTATTCTTCGCGCTAGCCATCGGCTGCGAGAGGGGGCTGTAATGTCCGCAGTGGTGCTACTGAGCTAGCCGGTTGATGGGTTTCAAGTCAGTCCCTTGTACAGACACACCTAGACATTGAATTGAACTACCCGGGTAAGTAGAGTGTTATATTTCATGCCAGAAAAGGTTTTCTAGGCCTCATCCTGCCCATTTCAAACCGTTTTTATCTGTTGGAATGACCGCACATTTCATTCGTCTTTTCGCTGAAGTCCAGCTTGCTGGATAAACCCGGGCAAAAAAACTGGTGATTTGAGTGTCACGTCATCATACCCTTATTCATTTGCACTATACCTAGCCTTTTGCTCTCTCCCTCAGTCAAGTCAAAGTGCACGTAGCAGAATTCATCCTCTGACACCAATTAAGTCAATTTTCGCTTAGAGAGAGTGTGGACCACTACACTGGCTGTTTTGAATAACCTTTGACTAGAAGCAACAGTCAACATGAACGCGACGCGTGTGAGATATATGGTCAATAGTATCAAAGAGGGGCGAGGTAAACCGGAAGGAGCCATCACCGATGTCTCAAACTACCTCAATCCACGTAATTGCCGTCGTGTTTCCCTCTTGATCTTGCTTTCCCCACCATGGCTGGAGACGCAAATGGCAACCGGTTTTACATATATGCCTTCGTCTCCCTCTCGCACCATTCCCAAAACTTCTCGGCGATACCCAAGCCGCCCTCCTCGTCCTTCCGCTTGATTGCCTCCTCGAGCCCGATCCGAGGTTGCTGAATGCGGCCCCATGGTAGGACGAGACATCCGCTGTTGTCGATGCTGATGTCGGGAGACCAGCCGGCGTAGAGCTCAGTGTACGCGCCTTTGATGGGAGGGTAGAGCACGCCACCCTATTTTATTTTATTGTTAGAAGAAGGAATTGAAGGGAAAGAAAGGAGAAAGGGGTTCTTACAGCGACCACCCGCTCGATAGCTCCGGTGTGCCTGTATAGGTCCGTATACAGGTTTCCAGGGTTCCAAGACTGTATTACGTTAGCCTACCTCTATAGATTCTCCATGTTGTAGCCACGCTGTTGCATTTCTCCCCCTCAATCATGGCCAAAACTTACTACGCTCACGATTCCATCGTCCTTACTATACCTCCTCGCAAACTCAGTGCCAAGGAACAGATTGCCAGACTTGCTCTGCCCGTAGTTCTGCTGGGGGAGTGAGAGCACCTTCGGTGCGCCCGTCTCTTCGTCGAGGTCGACGCCGTGCGCGGGTGAGAGGAGGTCGATGGCCAACGAGGCAGCCCACGTAACGCGGACGGAACCCGGAGGCGACGATGCGGCGGTTTTGCGCAGGAGTGGGAGAAGAAGCTGGGTGAAAAGGAAAGGCCCAAGGCAGTTGGTACCGAGCTGGAGGTCGTGGCCCTATGTGGGGGTGGAGGTTAGCGTTGAGGCTATACGGTGGAAAGAATACAAACCTCCTCCGTCTTGCTCCCCTTCGGCGGGAACATGACGCCGGCGTTGTTCGTCAGCACGTCCAACCGCTGCTCCTTGGCCAAAAACTCATCGGCACTCTTCTTGATACTAGCCAGATGGGCGAGGTCCAGCTGCAGAAACTCGACCCGCCCTTGGCCGCCAGCATCCGGATTGGCTCCTTCCTTGACCGTTTTGATTGCGGCGTTGGCCTTTTCGGCGCTGCGACCGGCGACGTAGACGGTTGCGTTCTTGGCGTACAAGATTTTCACCAGCTCCAGGCCAACGCCTGAGTAGCCGCCCGTGACGATGTGAACCTTTTGAGCAATTGTTAGCAAAGAGAGCAGTCAATGGCATGGGCGAAGGGTGGCAGCAATACCTTGCCTTGTTGGTCCGGCAGCTCCTTCTCAGTGAAGGGCGGATCGGCTATCCACGCCGACTGGGTAGCGATGTTCTTCAGCCTCTGAAACATGTCTCTGTTCAACAAAGGGGTTGTTGTCGTTATGTCTCTCGACTGTGGGGGGGACTGCAGCTAGAAAGCGCACGGTTGGGGTGGTCGCGCTTGATGATGTAATGGCACGGATTTCCCATGCCCCATGCCCGTCCGAGCGCCGTGACGGTCCGAGGCGATCCCGACGCCTAAACGTCGCAAGCCTTTGCCGGGCTTGAGTCGCAAGCAGCGCCGGCCACGTTTGAGCTTTACGAGAACATGTTGCCCGGCGAGTCGTGCTGATACGAGGCACTTTGCTAATCCCTGCACTTTATTCCCTATTCTGGTTAGCGCTTCATAGCACATGCAGCAGCAGCGAATACATCTGGACAAGAGTTTGGAACAGTAATAACTTCTAAGCAAACGGATATGGGACGAAGGCGTCGAATCCTCAGAATGAAGGTGGTCCGGTGTGTATAAAGATGCGCCGTCCCACTTAACTGATCTTGTAAAAGAAAATCGTCATCCTGCCTTTCTATCCCATCCTCGTCTGCCTTCACATCCCACCATGCCCCCTTCTATTTGACACACTCCAACCTGGAATAAGGAAGCCAAAAAAAAAAAAAGACTTGTACATCTCCGAACGTGATCTCTCCAATGTGAAATATCCACTCGACACAGAAATATCGAATATCTGACAATCGAGCATTCTAATGCATCTAGTCCCTCGCAGCTACTCCGTTGCTCCAACATAGACATTTCAAAATATTCGCCTATTCATCATCCTGAAACTTCAACGTCAAACCACTTTCTCCTCGAGGAAGCATTGCCTTGCCCAAGCCCCATGCATTCTTAGCGAAGGAACGGCCCAGGCTCCGGTGCGCATCCATTGCCCGAATGTCATCGTTTGAAAGGAGATGAACTTCTGGGCTAGGGTGAATGAAGGGTATCTCAACTGGCTCGCACATGGTATCTGGCACGGGCAAACTGCCGTTGTTGAAATAATTGCGAATGTATCCGACTGTACACGGCGAGAAGGCAGCAATGGAGCAATGCTACAAGCTCGATCAGTACTTGCTAAATAGGATTCTAAACAATTGAAACTTACCCCTGGCGAATTCTGCGTCAATACTTCCGAACCAGGAAATAACGATTTCATCTTGTGCGCACTAACTTGGGCGTTAGCCAATGATGCAACTATGATATTACAATGGCCAAAAAACTTACTTGATTAACGGAGTAACCGGGTCCGCAGTATTCCCAATCCAAAGGATAGGGTTGGAAGTGTCACCGCCAAACTCGGGCTTGAAATCAGTAAATCTGAACAAGGGCCTGAATTTCCAATTCGCACAGTTCATCCTGTGTCCAGCCCACATGGCACCGACGGTCGGAGAAATTTCATCCAGCTTGCGCCAGTGCTCATCCATGCCGTCCAGGTCCAAGTAATCCTGTGGGTCACCGTCACTGCACATGATAGCCATTGAAGCTTCGCCATCAACTTGCGCGATATCCGTGTCATTTCCCTTGGCAGCGCAAGCGAAAAAGTGCTTGCTCGTCAGGTAGCGCTCCATTTCTCCGTCTTCATCCCCGCGAGCCAAGGCAGCAAGCATCTCAGCCATGAGCGGGAAAGCATGTAGTGGTTCGTAGAGGGCCATGAACATGAAGAGCCTGACGTCGCTCCAGGTGACGATCTCGGGAAACTCGCCTTTGACCTGGATAGGGTTGTGATACATCTTGTCGAGAACAGCCGTGGCCTTGGCCTTAATGTCGACCGCCGACATGTTGTGGCCAGCCAGTGGGCAAAGGGTCGGGCCAGCTTCAGCGCAACGGTCATAGAAGGCTTGCATCGTCTTCTCCGTATCCTCTAGGTTATCAGACCAAAGTGTCTTCATGTAGTTGGAGCCGTGGACTACCCCGTCCAGAACAAGCCTCCCAACACGGCCGGGGAACATGGATGCAAATGTGCTTCCAAGCAAGGTACCATACGAGAAGCCCCAGTACTGGAGTTTCTCGGTCCCGGGAACATAAATCTCTGGCAGCTTCAAAGATGCGCATACTCCGTGTTTCTCGCACATCTCGATTGCGTCCTCGGTCAGGATGCGCCAGGTTTCAGCCTCGCGGTACTGGCCAAAGAGCTCGGCAAGTTCCAGCATATCGCGCGCGACTGATGCGGTCGTGACGTAGTGTTTCACATCGCCATCGTCATCCAGCCCGGCGCACGACGCTCCAAGTGCATTAACCATGGACCAACGCCGACCGAGCACGGCATCGGAGCTGCCCAGGATGCCTTGCGAGTCCAACCGCAGGTTCCATGATTCCCTAATAGATGCGGCGCGGAAACAATGGGCACCAGGAGTAGTGCGGCCGATTCCGCGCGGGTCAAACCCGACGACATCGAAGTACTTGGAGGTCGAATTTTCCGGAGACTCGGATGCTGGATCAACGGGAGAATCAATGATGGTCTGGATAGCAAGTCCCATGGCAGTTACGAGGTCGACTCCAGAGCCTCCCGGGCCTCCTGGATTCAGAAGCACCGGGCCGCCGTAACGAGGGTCGGTGACGGGGACTTTGGCGGGAAGCATGGTCACCGCCAAGCTGACGTGCCTGTCAGGGAAGGTGCCGTTCCACCAGTCCAGCGGCAACTCGACACGTGCGCACCGGAAATCGCGGTAGCATGGCTGGAACGCGAGGTGCTTCGCAGAGGGAGCCTGTGCGAATCATGAGCACATCAGATAAGATGAGAGTGGATGCGGCTGCTTCCAGGGTCCGTGTTGCTTACAGCATCCCACGAGAAGCTTGGTGTTTTAGAAGCTTCGGCGTGCTGGCGCGCACGCCCATCCAGCTCGCTGCCCACGAAAGTCACCAGGCGGCCAACGGTGGCGGCAAAGTACAGAAGGACGACGAGAAGGAACGCGCTGCGGGCTGCAGCGGCCAGCCGGCGGGGCGCGGGCTGGCGAGGGTGGTGCGGCTCGGCAGGCGCGGACGCTTTCATCATGGCACCCGGGATGCGAGACAGCAGAGCGCGAGCGAGGCGGCGGGCAGTCGAGGTGTATGTAAAGGGCGTATCATATCGCAGCTAAAGCGCATGCGCGATAAGGCACGGCGGGCCGGGGGCGGGCTGGGATCATTTGGGCCTGCTGACTGTCACGGCTGCGGTTGGCTGCGCTGGGGATGGAGGCGGCGGACGGCTTGATGGCCGCTGCAACCTGAGCCCTCGGGGCGCAGGCAGTCACGTGCGCTCGCCGGAGCCCGACGAGTCGTGTGCGGTTGATGAAATGATTTTCCGACCGTTTTGGCTCTCGCAGCGTTCGGCAGAGCTGGGCGGTTTTCTGAGCCTTGATCCCTCACCTCCGAGCTGGCCCAGCGGGGTGCGTTTCTCTAATCGCCTGCGTCCGTTGCCGGCGCAGCCCTGTCGCCGTCTGCCCGCCCACAACCAGACTGCCGTGCGACGTGTTACATTTGCGACCTCCCGCCTCTCCCCGTAGCTCCTGCTAGACCTTTGCGTGTGCGGTCATGAGACCCAGCCCACCACCTCTGACTGGCCCGCCAGCCCACAAGCATTCACTGGTGCAAAGGGACGACTTGATAGAGCCCAGACAGTATGCATGATTCCATGGGGTATCATCCCTAGGTACGGGCGAAGAAATGCAAGTTCCAGTGTCTGTTGTACCTTGTCCCGACCATGAAAAGTAAAGAGAAGAGCTGACCAATCCATGTCCTCAATCTTCTTGAAGTCCCATCCTGCGCCAAGACCCCGTGTCTTGACGCCCTGCAAAGAGTGTGGCTACGGGTATCCCTTTCCTCCGGACCAGTGTTTTAGTGAACCGCAGCACGAAGACAAAGCAAAGAGAAAAGAGGCCAAGAAGGACCCTCCATTACCACTGGCCTTGCTGGCCTCCTTGGCCCTGGTTTGGATCCCAACCACCTCCAGGAGCGCCGCCGTACGGTTGCTGACCGCCGTAGCCACCCTGGCTCGGGCCCCAGTTGCCAGCGCCGAAACCTGCGAACATGTGAGAACTGCCCTGAACGCGAATGTCCTTCCGCTGCTACTCACCACCACCACGGCCTCCGTAGCCTCCGCCTGAAAATGGGAACGTTAGCGAGGAAGAGCAAGGGAACAGGCGTGCTTGAGAGTTGACGGCGGAGCATGAAAACTCGGCGTTCAAATCACGTGCCGGGAATGCAAGGAGCGCTGGAGACCGCAGGTGTCGAAGGAGCATATGGGAGAGCCGGGAATCCACTAACCATAACCGCCTCCGTAACCTCCGCCGCGCGGTCCGTTGTAGCCGCCACGGAAGCCGCCGCCGCCGCCGCCGCCGCCAGAGCGGTCGGACGCCTTGTCAACACGGATGGTGCGGCCGTCGAATCTGTAGCCAAGTAAGCGACGACGTTGATCTGAAGGTCCGTCGCAGATGCAGTGGCGGCCCAAGCTGAGACGCTTCACCGCCTTCGGGGACGTCTTGCGACTTACTCGACGTTGTTCATGGACTGAATGGCGGCTTCAGCATCGGATTCCTGCGTGAAGCGGACGAAGCCAAAGCCACGGCTGCGGCCAGTGTCGCGATCCTTCACAACGACCTGCGGGGCGCGGAATCAGTGATTGCCGGCTGAGCTGACAGCTGCAGGCGCTCGTACCGCTTCTTCAACCTGGCCGAATTCCTCGAACTTCTGGCGAAGGGTAGCATCGTCGGTGTGCCACGCAAGGCCGCTGAGATGCTGTCAGCAGGTGCGCTTGCAATGGCGACACAGACAGGCGAGCTTACCCTATGAAGAGCTTCGACATTTCAACACGGCGCAATCCTGGATCTGTGCGGAATGTCTCAACGGAATGCCCTCAGGCGTGCGGCGGGGACGACGAAGAAGAGCAAGAGTGAGGAGGAGACGGGGTCGAGCGCTGCGCGCCAGACGAGAAAAGGAAAGAACAGCAGAGCAGGCGCAGAAGGCAAAAAAACAGGCAGGCGCGACGCGCGGCTGCGCGCGGAGAGGGTCCATGAGAAATGAGGGCTAACGCAGGAAAGAGGAACGGACTTGCGGAACAGAGAGCTGGGCTGGCGGTGCGAGCAGCGAGGTTTGGGTTGCGCGCACGAGAGCAGGCGGCTGCGGGTCGCAGAAAAAGATTGGTGTTCAGAGTCGGACGGACGCAAAGAGGTGGGATGGGAGTCAGCACAGCGGCGCGGGGCAGCTTGTCTGCAATTTGCGCTAGCCGGCAGGGAGATCGAACAATCGCCGCTCACACTCAGCGGCGAAGGCCTGGTGGGAGAGTGGCAGGGAAAGGTGAGCAGCTGGAATGGGGCTTGTCCGTATTATGGATGGGCCCTGCGGCGGATCGGGGCCCTCGCGCGCGCCATTGGACACGCGTGCGAAGGCAGGCTGTGGCGGCCATCCCGAAAGCAGCGAGGGCTCTGGCCTCGACATCCCGTGTTCAAAAGATCATGCGGCCCATCGCTAGCCTGGCCCTATAAGGCCCAATGGCAGGAGTCAAGCACCGGAGCCTGCTGGGGCGCGGCCCCCGCAGCGCGCGCTCGCCGCCTGCGATTGGCCGGCGCGGCGGGCAGCGCGTGGTGGTGAGGGCGCGCCCACGACGGCCATCCCTACGCGTTGCTGGCGCCCGGCGGCGCGGCGGCGGATGAGTGGCCCTCGCGCGGATTCAAGCTTATCGCGTCGCTGCACGCGTGGAGGCTCGTCCTGGCTCGTGCTCGCCGCCTGTGCAAGGTGAGCGCCCTGGGCCTGAGGCGCGCTGCGAGCGATCAGCTGTCGGGCGTGCGTAGTGCGCCATCCGAGAGCCTGGATTAACGGCCAGCCAGCATATGCATATACAGCGCCGTGCTCGCACATCCCTCCCTACGCGAGCATGCGTTTCCTACGTCCTCTTTACATAATACTTGCCAGAGCGCTGCCCTGCCCGCGAGCCTGCCTCGACCTGCGATAACGGGCATCCCCCGCTGCGTTCGGACACACTGTGCAACGCGAGCCCCGCGCCTGACTGGTCCGCCGCCGCCGCCGGGTGCAGGCTCCGCCAGGCGGACGTCCGCCGTGTGTCTTCAACGACGCTCCTCCATGGCTGCTGCGCGCCGCCGCGGGCCTCGGCGGGGGCAGGCCAGTGCTGGCTGTGGCCGCGGCAAGGCACGGTGCCGGTCCTGCGGACGTCCTTAGAATGGGTGATTAATTGACATGGTTGATGCAGCAGCAGCGTTGAGATATGATCTGTTCTCTGCACCGCACCGCATGCGCCGGTAGGCCCCTCTGTCTTTCCATAGCACACACTACTTGGCCGCGCCTTCCAGGAAACACCAGCTGCTGCATCCAACCCACTCTCCCCCTCCGCTCTCCTCACTGCGGCCAATCGCACCCGTCTCCTTCAGCCTCTTCCTGCGCCCTCAGTCCTCTGCCTGCCACCCGCTAGCCGCTGTCACATCGCCCGAGCGTGCTGCTATACCCAGCCTGAGCCGCTGTTACACGGCGCAGCGCTGCCAGTGGAGTCTCCGCCTGGTTCCCGCGTCATGTCCCTCCCGGCTACCTGCTAGCCTCGACCACCGCGCTCCACTCCATGCTGTACAACTCCTCCAGCACGGCCTTCAGAGAGTCGGTGAACGGGTCCTGCCGGCTTGCAGTCCGCTGCTGGCTGGGCCACGTCCATCAGCAGCTGCAGCAGCCAGCCACCGCCGCACATGGACGTCCGCAGGTGGCTAGAAGAGACGAAGACCCCGGGCCCTCCTGCGTCGTTGGGCTTACCGGCAGGTCAGCACGCAAGGGAAGGCGCTCCTCGAGACGCGGCTAAACAGTCATCCCCCAACAGACGCAAGTGCAAGCGGCCACAGAGGCACACCTCTTCAGACAGCTCGCTGCTCTGGCCAGATCGGGCCAATGGCCATGGCCAGCCGGTGACGCAGAAGTCAGGGAATGAAGATCGCGCGCGGCAGCACACTGCATCGGATAAAGCGGCTAGTCACTATTCTTCTGAGCTTTCCGGGTCGGCTGATCGCAGCGAATTTGAGCGGTACGCTCGCAGGCCCCGCCGCAAGACGCGTCCTGAGATATATGAGCCAAAAGCAGGCAAGAAGCGCAGCAAACGGACCCATGGGAGCAGGAAGGACCGTCACGCACCACTAAGAGAGAAAGATCGCCGGCGGACCAGGCCCAGACAGTCAGATCTGGCGCAAACATTCCATGCCAAGAATGTGGCTAAGGACAGATTGACGGTAAGACGGCCTGCACGCCCCGCAAGTTGTCTGCGGCTGACGCAGTGGGCTGTCGGCTACAGTTGAAGCCGAACGAGGGTCTTGGGTTGTTCAAGAAGGGACGCGCATCATCACCTGTCAAAGGACGTGGACGTGAGCCTACCTACCTCGTAGCGCCTTGCGTTCCCGCCTTGCCCTTCTAACGTCGCGAGCAGTGCCTGACCTGGTCTTCTCTGAGATGCGTTTCCTGCAGAAGCAGAGCGAACCTGTGGGTAGCCGGCCAGCAAACGAAACGTCAAGTAAGCGCAAGAAGACGGACATCAGTGTGGGGCAAGAGAACGAAATATCGACATATTTTGCTGCACAACGTCCTGCGTTTGCGGAGAACAACGTCAACCTTCTGACTCTGAAGCGGCCGGAGCGTCTTCCAGAGAACGAACGACACAACCCTCACGATATTACCTCACCCTCCCTCGAGTCGACGTCTGCTGAAGGTCCAGCCGATTTGCCAAAGAGACCATACCTGGGCTTTGGGACACGGCGTGTAGGGTCCACAGCCTCTTTGGAGACAATCTACATACCCTGGTCGAATTCTGGTCGACATGAGAGTGCAGCGGCACCTCAGAGGTCCCCAGGACGTTCTCCGCCATTGCAAGTGGGGGCTGAGGAAGACAATGGCACGCAGAGCTGCCCTTCGAATGCTGCAGTGGAGTCTAATCACGATGCGGTGCATCTGGATGCTTCTGGAAACCGGCCTCGGAAATTGGCACGACCGCGCGCAGCTCAAAGCAAAACCACCGTCGGCACTCGTCATGGCGCAGTGTATTTCCAGAGCGAAGCGCGAGACGATCCAAGCTTCCCAATCAACGTATTACAGACGGAAAGTCCGATACCTCCGTCGTCTCACAAGCATAGGACGGACAAGCACCGTCAAAGGGTCACTGATGTATCACCTAGCCAAGTATTGTTACAGCAGGAGGAACATACCACGGGAACTGACGTCAATAAGCAGCGAGGCAGGCGCCCGAGCGATGCACAAACGAGTAACCAAGCCCGGCTTGCAGCTTTGCAAGCGGCTGGTGATCGCGCTGTCCACAATAATGGGAATGCAGTGATGGCGCAAGGTGCAATTGAGGTCACTTCTGATGCAACAAGAATGCGGGGCCCTCAAAGATCGTCATCACCACTTGGCAAGCTGCTGCGCCAGTGTGATGATGCTTGCCATGACCCGCCAGTGGCGCATGCGCGAAGAGAATTCGATAGTATTGACATGCAGTACGCCAAAAGATCTGTTGAGTTGGAAGACGCTGCCGGCCGGTTAGAAACGCACCGTTCCGCGATGGCCGCCGGTTGGGCTGGAGAAATAGCGGAGACACATCCGGTGCTGTATCAGATGCAAGCACAAGATGCTGCAGCCGCATGTGGTGGCTCCAGTCCCAAGCTTGTCGCCATTGAGGATGTGCGCATGCCAGACAGCGCAACAGACGCGATGGAGAGCGAGGAGTATGAATACTTGGATGATGCGACAGGTATGTATTTGGTCCGAGATCGGAGCGAGGGGCCTTCGGATGAGTACATCTACCATGATGACTACGGCGGATCTATGTGCGACATTGGACTACAGGGCGGCGAGGAAGAATACGATGGAGGGAGGCTGGCCGGATTCTGGCGTCCACATAAGCTGTATTAGCGGTGAAAACATTCCGTCCGCCCGCTGCACGACCCCCTCGCCTAGGCGAAAACACGGCGGAAGGCAGGCGGCGTCGGCGGGAGACGGCCAAGAATACTGCCAATCTTCCCGACGCAGAGCCTCGGTCATCAGCCAACAGAAGACTAGCATATCTGCCACTCTGGGCTCCTGACGTGACGTGCTGGCTGTATGAGCGGCGTGCAGCATTCGTGCAGACGGACGGCGACCCTCGCGGGCAAATTATTCCTTGCGACCGACCTTGGCTGTTGGCGGGCTGTCTCGTGCAGACCGCCCGCCCTGACGTTCGCAACGCTGGCTGCTCCTAATAATCCACGCAAGTTGGCCGCCTCCCGCTACCCCACCACCCTCGACAAAATTCAATCTCGCACGCAGCAGGTAGCGGGACACTTCACCCCCTCAACTACTTCATCGTCAGCATCCACCATGGCCTCCGTCTCCGCCAACGCTCCCAAGGAGTTCACTGCCCGCAAGATCGGCGCGCCGAACACCCTCGAGCACCGCGTCTACATCGAGAAGGATGGCGTCCCCGTCTCGCCCTTCCACGACATCCCTCTGTATGCCAATGAGCAGCAGACCATCCTCAACATGATCGTTGAGGTCCCTCGCTGGACCAATGCGAAGATGGAGGTGAGGGTTCCCCGCCGTCGACCGCTGTCGACCCCGCCGCCAGACTGGCCACGCTGACCCCCTATCCAGATCTCCAAGGAGGAGACCCTCAACCCCATCAAGCAGGACACCAAGAAGGGCAAGCTCCGCTTTGTCCGCAACTGCTTCCCCCACAAGGGTTACCTCTGGAACTACGGTGCCTTCCCCCAGGTGAGCCCCGCATCGCCGTCGAGCGACCCCGCCATCGAGCCACAGCACTGACACGCGACGGCAGACCTGGGAGGACCCCAATGTCATCCACCCCGAGACCAAGGCCAAGGGTGACAACGACCCGCTCGACGTCTGCGAGATTGGTGAGCTCGTCGCCAAGCCTGGTGAGATCAAGCAGGTCAAGGTCCTCGGTGTCATGGCCCTGCTCGACGAGGAGGAGACCGACTGGAAGATCATCGTCATCGACGTCAACGACCCGCTTGCCCCCAAGCTCAACGACATCGAGGACGTCGAGCGCCACCTGCCCGGTCTCCTGAGGGCCACCAACGAGTGGTTCCGTATCTACAAGATCCCCGACGGCAAGCCCGAGAACCAGTTCGCTTTCTCCGGCGAGTGCAAGAACAAGAAGTACGCCACCGACATTGTCCGTGAGTGCGCCGAGGCCTGGGAGCGCCTGATCTCCGGCAAGACCCCCAAGGGCGAGATCTCTCTGTAAGTTTTCCTGCACATGTTCCGCTTGCATCCACGAGCTGACGAGTGCCCGCAGCACCAACACCACCCTCGGCTCGTCGCCTGACCGCGTCGACCCCTCGACCATCAACATCCCCTCGGGCGAGAACCAGTACCCCGCTCCCATTGACCCCAGCATTGACAAGTGGTTCTTCATCTCTGGTGCCCCCACCCAGTAGATTATCTGCGTCGAAGCTTTAGGCGCGTGATAACGTCTGAAGTGCCGGTCCGGACAGTAGAAAGTTGGAACACTTTACATAGCTGTTGTGGAGATGGTATAGATAAAAGAACAATGAAACTCAATGTGAAGAACATCAAAGTCCCTTCCTATGGCATGTTTGGCTTCCCAGTGACAGAACTCCGTGAAATGCAATGACCCAGAATATCAAGCGTGAATCTTTGACCTGTCTATCCCGACAGCTCCTCCTGTCTCGCGAGCAAGCGCGAATGCCTGTTTACTTCCTCCTCGACGTCCCTGATCTTCAGCTTTTCCAGGTCGAGCTTCATTTCTTTGCCGTCCTCTGCGGAGAAGTATCATGTCAGTATCCGATTCTTGCAAGCAACTCGCAAGAGCTAGCCCGTGAACAGTTTCGGACAGCCCCCACGTAGTCGCGACCGTCGATCCTGTTGCACCATTGGATGGACTCATGACATACTAAACTTCAACTCCAGGGTTGTCGGCTCCTTGCTGAACCTCGGCAGCATCTTTGCGTTGATCTTCATCCCGTCCGCTCGGGCATTGGGGGGCAGTAGGGCCAGAAAGTTCCGGGCGGTCTTCGCGGTGCGCATGAAGGGGTTGAACTTGGTGTTCACCTCGGTCAGGAAGCGGGTAATCATGGTGAACGGTCTCGCTGGTCGATGGGGGTGGGCCGACTGCGGAGGTTGAGAGAATGCTGAAGGGCGGGCAGCAAAGCTATTTCTATTTTCAATTTGGATGGTCAGCGGAATTGGAGTAGATCGGAGTCGCCAACGTACGTGTAGAGCGGCGGGGCAGACAGCAAGAGCTCACAGCGGGCGGCGCATTCACTGCTCGTCCTTGCGCTCTGGAAATTGTCGGCGCGTCGGAGTTATCCGGCGGGACTTGGCGTACCGGCCACGACATCAGGTACCTCTGATGACATCGGTTCGCCCTGCCCGCTCTTGTTAGCAACGCATCTTTCCTACCGTGGCCTTGTTACAATGACAACTGCGACCTCCGCGCTCACAACGCGCCTCACAGGCCTGTCTGATCAGAACAAGCAAACAGTTCAGCTCATCCACCGCCTTGCGAAGCTCCACTTTCAACCCGGCTCCACTCCCCTCGACGGCGAAGAGGGCGACGTGCGCATAGAGCTTAGCTCCGAGATCCACGACAGCTTAAAACTTCAAGAGGAGGAGCTTGAACTTTTACGACAAGAGGTCGAGGAGCTCACTACTAGCAGTGCGCTGGGTAGCAGGAAGAAAGACAACGAAAAGGAACGCGAAAAGAGCAGGTTGACCATCCAGCTTGCGCGGCTGGGTGAGGACCTTAAGCAGTGAGTGCCCCCATCATGTCTTAGCACATGACCGGAGAAGGTACTGACACCCTTCTTTTCAGAGCACGAAGCCAATTCCGAAAGGCTCAATTACAAGCCAAGCGCAACGCCGAAGCTGCCAAGCAGAAGGAACGCGAACTGCTCTTTGCCGGCATCCAGGAAGGCAACACCACACCCACCGCAGGTAGAAGACGAGGCGGTACCGAAAAGCTCACGCAGGACGAGATCATCGCCAACGCGTCGAGCGACGTGACTTCTGCTCTGAGACGCACCCACCAGTTGATGACCTCTGAGCTGTCCCGCTCACGATTCGCACAAGAGACACTTGATCAGTCGACGGCCGCGCTTGCAGAGCTTGGTGAGAAATACACAGACCTCAGCACGCTTCTCGCAAATTCAAAGACTCTCGTCAACTCGCTGCTCAGATCGCAGAAGAGCGATACTTGGTACCTCGAGACAACTCTCTACATTCTCCTCACCACCATCTGCTGGCTCCTTTTCCGGAGACTTCTCTACGGGCCCCTCTGGTGGTTTGCCTGGCTTCCTCTCAAGTTTGCCTATAAATTCCTCTTTTCAATCCTCGCAACAGTCGGTTTAGCCGGTGGTGCAGCACAAACGCAGGCCCTCTCGTCACAGGCCGCAACAGCGTCTTCATCTTCTCTTATCATCCAACCTAGCGCATCCAACAAGGCACATCCCAGAATGCCTGACCAGCCGAAACACAACATCCCTGCCGGCGCCGGCGGTGCGAACGTCAAGCAGGGCGATGCTCAGCAGCAGGAGGACCCTAGTCAGCCGGGGAGCATGTCTCAACAGGTTGGGCAGATGGCAGAGCAGGCCGCGAGGCAGCAAGATGATGTGCCGAGGAGGGGTGACGGCGAGCCCTTGGTGGAGTCGGACAAGCCGCGGAATCCGAAAAAGAGGATGTGGGATGAGGGCGTGGAAAGGGCCAAGTATGAGGCGCAGCAGCAGGAGGAGCAGAGGCAAAGAGATGAGCTGTAGTGATTATGCAAAGGTATTCGAGAACTTTTTTTTTTTCTTGCAATTCAGGATATCGTCTACAAAAGGCCCTAGCGGTGACTTGCGTTTGCTTTACATCTGGGTACCAGCCTTCCATGGGCATCCAAGAGACCCAGATGGATCTAACGGTAGGGTATATGAATTGGTTAAGCAGTCCATGTATACTAACATAATGGGGGCGTGGCGCAATGGTAGCGGTAAGCTTCTACAATGACTCAAGCCTACAAAGATATATACTAATGCCCCTCATAGCGTCAGATTCCAGCACACACTGGAGCATCCTGAAGGCTGTGCGTTCAAATCGCACCGTCCTCATCCTCTTTTTTTTGTTTCTTCTTAGTTCGGTGGGGAGTAAGATGCGGCTGTTTTACTTTTTGGTCTGTGTTGCGTGAGTGTGCGGCCGGGCACGGTTGTCTGCTTTGTCCGAGAGGCCACGGACCACCATTGGCTTTTTTGTTTTATTCTCTTTGGCTGGGCAGGGCGGAAGCCGAGGTGGAATAGCAGAGCACGTATGAGTTACCGGAGGATGCTTACATGCATGCAGAAACGGAAGGAGGATAGACTTGTGCATATGCAAGTCATACTTCGGACCGCCCTGCAGCTCAGGCCGGAACCCTGACAGAGGACACGCAATTGCGTAACCGAGCGCCGCGCCACTTTATGTCTTACATTGCTTAGATGTGCCGTGACACATTCGCGAGAGTCTGGTTTCCTAAAGAAGAAATTCTCCATGTCGGCCTTCGGGCCAACGAAGCAGGGCGGTTTGGCATACACTCTACATGTATTGTTCTCAGGGTTCTGCAGCAAGCCAATTTTTCGTGCTACTCTGCTTGTTTCTTTTATATTTCCATATGTTGACATACGAAGAGCCGCGCATAGGATTGACTCAGAATAGAAGGTTTGGCCCCACCTCTGAGTGTACAGTCTCTGCTAGTTTCAACATCCACGAGTCTAAAACATGATACTCCTTCGGGCCTGAGAAGCTTGCATCACCACAGAGACAGGCTTCGCAGAGTAAGCGAGACATGGGAAGGTAAAGCCAGTAAAGATCCGTTGCGTATGTCTATACCCAGTGGGTATTCCTTTTCCAATGCTCTACTTACCCGCTCCTCGAATTCATTAGACAGAAGTTGCAGTTGCAGGGAGTTGATGGACAGGAGCTGGGCTTGCACTGGTAGAATTTAACTTCTAAAATCTTCTAAGTACTTCTACATTTTTTCCTCTGATCTTAGTCTTTTTTCTACCTTTTTTACTACGCGCAGATGACTTTCTCGCTTACTGTTATGGTCCTGACTACACTCTTTCGACCTCCTCAACCACGACTTTGCTTGGCTTGCCCAAGTCATCACCCTCGTCCCCTCCTTCACCACCCACTCGCACCACCGCCTTCCCAAAAGCCCTAGTCGGAGTTTCCTTTTCAAACAGGGCATCCAGTTCTTCCAAGCTCCTCCCCTTCATTTCCGGCACGAACAGCCAGCACAGCACCGTCACCACGACGGTGGTGCTGCCGTACAGGAAGCCGACCTTGGCGCCCAAGCCCGCATAATCGGCATTGACGAGGTAGGGAACGGTGAAGCTGATGACGAAGGCGCAGGTGATGGACAGCGAGTTGGCCAGCATGGCCGTCTTCTCGGCGACGCGGCGGGCGGGCGCCTCGGCCATGGTGATGTAGCTGAGCGGCGCCCAGGTCAGGCCGAAGAAGACGCCAAACATCATGAGCCCCGCGACCAGCGCGTCCTTTTCGGCCTGGTTCGGCGGCGCGGGGACGGTGCCCAGGCCGCCGACCATGTAGAGGAACGTGGCTTGCGCGAGGCCGCCGAAGAGGAGCAGCGGGCGTCGGCCCAGCCGGTCGACGATGAGGGAGGTGGTGAGGGCGGTGAAGAACTGGAGCGTCGTGTAGGCGATCCCGAGCGCGAACGAGTTGGAGTAACCTTGCTGTTGGTAGAAGAGGACGCCGTATTGCGAGGTGAAGATCTGGCCCGAGAGTTGCTGGGCTAACATGCCGAGGATGGCGATACCAGCGCGGCGCTGCCAAAACCCGCACGTTAGTGTATGTGCATGGATGATTGAGGTGGTCGGTTGAAGGAACACATACCCTGTTTGTGCCTGTGAAGACTTCGATCCAGCCGCCTTTGCCTTCGTTGGTGCGCGCGTAGAGCATGACGCTAAGCTCCTCGTTGAGGGTCTGTGGGTCGGTATTCGTGCGGAGCTTGCGCAGTGCGGCCGACGCAGCTTCGGTTTCGCCACGGCTGATGAGCCTGTAGAGGCGGAATTAGCTGTTTGACCAGATGCTTTGCGAAGCCGGTGTGCTTACCATCTCGGAGATTCGACCAGGAAGGGATATGCTGCGATGAGAATAGCAGGCATCACAAATTGAATGCCTGGACTTTTATCAGTCTGAGAAGTGACGTGGTAAGACCGGAAAGAATCTACCTAGAGGAATCATCCAGCAAGCATTGGTGTCGAGTTGTTTGGTTCCGTAGTTGATCAGATTGGCAACGACCTGAGAGAACATGATCTGAATCTGGATCTGGCCTCCAATGAGTCCACGCAGCTCTTGAGGCGCCGTTTCAGCAAGGTATGAGGGGATCATCAACATGCAGATGCCTGGTCATATTAGCACATATAAGAAAGAGCTGATAGAAGGCAGTTTACCTGTCATGAAGTAGCAGGTTATACGCCCTACTGTGAATTGCGCTGCAGTAGTGGCAGCAATCTGCAGTACGGTACCACTTTCATGCAATAAGTATACTGAAAGACAGATTACGTTCAGGGGCTCACATTATGGAGCAGATAGCGATGAACAGCAAGCTCTTCTTCCTGCCAAACCGCTCAGCCAATGGGGCGGCGACCCAAGTTCCCTAGCTCAGAATTGTCAGGGATGGCCAAGTATATGAGCAGGTCGGGAGGACTACAAGGAGCTTTCCAAGATATGGCGTCGAGTTCATGATCGAGGAGAGGTAGGATGGTATACTGCAAGTGCCATCGGCGTCGCACTTTCCGAACCTTCTTTTGAATGCTTTTCATTTCGTCAGCCCTTGACCATGTTTCAATGAAAAACAGCCACTCACGCTCCATGGCCTGAAGACCGCTGAAGACACCGACCTAGGGAGTGTTAGGCAATACAGTGAAGACCAAGGTCACGTTGAGCGTACATCGTAGCCGAAGTTGAACATGGCAGCGCTTGTGTATCTGGAAAGCACGGTTAAGTTGGTGGTACACGCGTCGTCCCATCAAGGCTCACATGGTGACGAAAGCAACAGCAGGCGTGAACAGAGCCATGCGTTGCCTGAAAGACATGGCGCTGGCCTTGTCGGCCGCGTTGCTCTTGAGGATGCGCGGAGCCATCACTGGAGGCTGAGAAGTTGCAGGAACAGAAACGAGGAAACAACAGCAGTGCATGATGACTAGCCATTATGTACAATCGCAACAAGGCAGCGGAAAAGTGTCCGCCCTGGTTTGCATTGATGCCGATCTCCCAAGTTTCTGCAAGATCTGGTCTGGCATTTGCGGTGCTCGGCAATTGAACATGAGATTAGGCGATAGATGTCCCGAATCAGGTCGCCAGGAAGAGTAATGTTTTGAGCAGCTCAGTCCACATCAAGCGCCGACCCCGGGCCTTGCGGGGAAGTGTGACCGTGCTGTCGCAGCGAGACGCGGAGAACTGGGGCTACTGCGAGTCCGGGGGCCCGTTCGGGGAAATCTTCGGCGCCATGCAGCAGGGCATGCGGGTGTCGGCATCGGGCACGGTTAAAGATCGTGCAGCAGCAGTGCAGGCCGCGTGGTCGTGTTGCAGAGAGAGCTGCAGGCAGGCAGACGGTTTAGCACAGACCCTGGAATGAATGAATTGGATAAGATATTGTTTTTCGCTCATGTCATGGGTAGTTGAAGCTATCATCCGGGCGGGAACGTATAATTGTCAATTCGACATATACGTCTGGACAATCGCTTCAATGGTTCACATAAGTCGAATAATTCCTGGCAGATATTGTTAAAATGGACGTCTTCTGGGGATCTGAATTCACCCCTTCTTCCAAGGCCCTGCTATTTCTCGCATGAGCTTTCGGCTGTAATACCCCTCTGTGCGGCTAGAGCGAAGTTGCTTTTTTCATGAAAAGCCGCGATCCTGGCCTATCATCACCGCCATCAAGAGCGCAGACACCCAAATCTTGACCTATCATATCATTAGCACAAACAAACCTAAATTTCCCCGTGACGAGTTTCACATTGGCATTCTGCTGTAAGAGACAGGCTGTACAATAGATACAGCAACGGGGGAATGCTGAAGTGCCTCCGACGGCATTCTAGTGTGCAGCGGAACGCGGCAATTGCCCGCCTGGTGGAATATTCTCGTGCCGGATGGGTCGGTCATATATGGTTTCCTGCTTTGGAAAATAAGTGAGCAGAATTCCCAGCTGAGCCCGGAGAGGCACCTAGAAGACGATACAAGAGGGAAAGCGGCGACTCCGACAGCCAGCAGTCCGAGGTATCCGACAAGGAGCCTCTGGACAATCTGCTTGGGTACAATATCTCCCTCTTCTACCCTGCAACGCTCCGCCGGGCACATAGGCTCTTCTGGAAGGGTTATTCCCACAAGTTTCGCGAGTTATGCCTCGGATTGCTGGATAATAGAGCATCCGTCCGGCATACGGTCCAGTGGATGAGGAGAAGATAGCTCAGGAGATGTGAAAATGGAGGATGCCGTCGATGTGGAGGTGGTGTAGCGTCAGGCGGAGGAACAGAAAGCACAACCCTTCTGATGAGCAGTCGCGACGGGAAGCGACTGAGGAAGCCTCTCGAAAATAGCAAACCATACCTGTTTTCTAGAAATTCTGCATCGCGATCCGCCCGCGATATTGTACTGTGTTTCTGCTGCCTTTTCTTTAGCGCGTCGAAAGCACAAACACTCGAAATTCGACTGCCGGAGCGATTGCACCTGTGAGAGCGCAGTTCCGAATCTCCGTGGTTGCCTGCGGCGCAAGCTCCGCAGCGCCTTCCGCGTTGCGCGTCGCGCCGTGCAACGCGCGGGCCCGTGCGCCACCAAAGCTTCTTCTATAAAATCCAGCCGTCGCGCCCCCAGACCTTTTCTTCTTCAGTCGACTTTGTCAGTATCCACCGCGCCCCATGAACTTTTGCCAGAACGCCTTGCTGACCTGCTTCCTCACAGACTCTTAGAATCACTTCTATAGTAAACGTCTCCTTCTGAGCTCCTTACCAGAGCCACAGAATCTCCAACCTGGCTGATGAGCGCATATCCCCGACACCCTAGAGTGAGGCCTTTGCGCCGGCTTCGGCTGGCGCGGCGATGATCTCGACCTTTCTGGACGTCTTGACTTCGGTCGGTCTGGCTGGGTGGGTGTTGGTGGACGTCTGACAGGCTGCTTTCTCTGGTTTCTTGTGGCTGAAACCTCGCATCGGAGAGTGTTCTTTGTAGACCTGAAGTAGTTTATCGCAATGCAGATTTCGATCGGAAAAGTTGTACCTTCATGAATCGTGACGCGGATAATTCGACACCAACGCCCAGCACCTATGGATGCATGCGTAGAGCCTTCGACGCAAGCGCGAAGTAGGAATGCAAGAACGTGGCGCAAAATGTGATGTGCTCACCGATGAAACTACCTGCTCACCAGAAATGGAGCGTCGGACAGCGCGACAGCGGGAGTGCCACAGCGGTCCAGAGGTCATCCGAACGTCACGACAGCCACATGTGGCTTGACCCCGCTATGACGTCCTGAGTCGTGTCAATAAAGCTCTCGCGACACCACGTTCTCACCTTTATCTTTGACAGCCGCGTAGCAGTGCCCTGCTGTGAATTCGCTCCAAGCTTGCTCCCATACCGATTCCCATTCGAGACATCATTTCCGCCATGGCGAACGCTTCGAGGAAGGAGATCCTCTCCAAGGTTTACAAGATGATCCCGCCCATGCTTGAGAGCTTCCACAAGGGCAAGTGCCGACTCCCGATATGAATTTTCCCATCCTAACTCTGCATCGCAGGCCAATTGGGACGTGTAGCCGTCATTGGAGGCAGCGAAGACTACACTGGCGCACCCTACTTCTCTGCCATGGCTTCCGCAAAACTAGGCGCCGACATGGTACGTTACCACCGCGCTCTGATATATGATTCCGCTAACTCGACCCGACAGTCCCACGTCATCTGTGAGCCCGGCGCCGGCGCCGTCATCAAGACCTACTCGCCCAACTTGATGGTGCACCCGTACATGCGGCAATCCAAGAACCTCGCCTCCAGCGAATCCGCCGAAGGCGTGTTCGACGAAGTCTGCGGCATGCTCTCGCGGCTGCACGTCATTGTCGTCGGGCCGGGCCTAGGGCGTGACGAACTGATGCAAGCAACAGCGGCGCGGGTGCTGCGCGAGGCCCGCAGGCAAAACATCCCCTTCGTCCTGGACGCCGACGGCCTGATGATTGCGCAGAACGAGCCCGACATCGTCGACGGCTACAAGGAGTGCATCCTCACGCCCAACGTCGTCGAGTTCGGCCGGCTGGCCAAGAGCAAGGGCATCGACGTCGAGGGTGCCGACCCGACCACCCTCTGCGAGCGCCTGGCCAAGGCCTTCGGCGGCGTCACCATCATCCAGAAGGGCCCCAAGGACTACATCTCTAACGGCGAGCACACACTCGTTAGCGACGGCGAGGGTGGCCTCAAGCGCTCCGGCGGCCAGGGCGACACCCTGACCGGCAGCCTGGCCACCCTGCTCGCCTACCGCAAGGCCTACCTCGACCGCCTGTGGGATCATGACAACGACCTCAGTCCGAGTGAGTTGCTCGCCCTCGCCGCGTACGGCGGCAGTGCTGTTACACGCGAGTGCTCGCGTCTGGCCTTCAAGGAGAAGGGTAGGGCATTGCAGGCAGGCGACCTGACGGAGCGCGTGCACGAGGCCTTCTTGAACGTCATTGGCGAGCCGGGGTCGAAGGCCCCTTCTAAGATGTGAGGTGGTGCAATGCACTTTTGGCGACGGTCAATCATCCTAAGAGTAGAAACGAGGAGCTAGCATAGCGAAGATAGTAATGAGATCCACGAATATCATGAAGTATACAGCCTAACAAATTGTTTGATCGTGTCGCCACGATACTCCGCGAGCGGGCTCGTCTCCCGCATCTATTGCTTGTCCACTTGGACCCGCAAGCATATTCAGGCTCCTCTTGCCAGTCCTGATAACACAAGCTACGATTTGTTCCGCCTGATTTTCTTCTTTCTCCCTTCCCAAGCCAAATACCGTTTCCTCCAGCTGCCGTCTGGACGCATCCCATAACCGCAATACGCCATTACCATGCCGTGCCGTGCCATGCAAGCAAAGGAATAATAAAATAAAAATGTTCCCGTATCAAAGCCAAAATCCCGCTCGATAGTGCAAACAGAGTCCCCCAATTTACTCGTCGTCATCATCACCCAAACTCGCCTTCTTGAGCTCGAGATCGCTCTGTAAGCTCCTGAACTTGGCCATCAGCCTCTGCTTCAGTAGCGGATTGTTCTGACGTTCCATCTGCTGCCTTGCGCTCTCAACCTCACGCTGGAGATCCGCGACCTCCTCGCGCAGCTGGGCCTTCATCTCCTGCGCCTGCGCGGCCGCCTCGTCGATGTCGTCGTCATCATCGTCATCTTCGTCGTCATCCTCTTCATCCTGCTCCGTCTCCGGCTCGGCTGAAGCAGACGCGCCAGGTGTGGCCACGGGTGTCTCGGCGCCCGGTGTGCCGACGACAGCGCTGGACAGAATTCCCGACTCGCCGCCGCCGGAGCCGGCGGTGAGCGCGTGTTGGGCGACGGCGTGCGCGTCGAAGGCGGTGCCGGGTGTGGGTGCTTCGATGCTGGTGATAGGTTGGTCCTCGTCCATGGACATGGCAAGCATACGCTCCATCTCCTCCGCATCGACCTCCTCTTCGCCTTCGGCGTCGATGTAACCTTCGGCGTCCATTAGGTCGCCCATAGCGTCTTCGTCGCCGACCATTGAGCTGATCTCGTCGCGGTCCTGGCGGTTCGGGTCGATGAGGTCGTACGAAGTGCTGCCGCCAGCCTTAGATGCCTTCTCATCTGCATCGAGCAAGCGCTCAACTTCTTCCTCGACGGCTTCGATGGTACGTGTGCTGACGCGCTTGCGGAAGCGGCGCTTGCGAACGTAGTGCATGGGGGGTGTCAAGCCGTGAGGGTACTGCCATGTCTTGTCATCCACCTCTTTGGGCGTTGGGGCGTCCTTGGCCTGCTCCGGAGTATCAACCCTGGTGTGGACCAGGAGCATCTGGCATATGTCGGCCGTCTTGTACCAGCCGCTCTTCTTCTCCCAGCTCTTCATCCCTTCAATAATACACGGAAGATCCACCATACATGCCGCATAGTGGTGACCTTGGATCGAGACACAGGCACGCCTACCCTCCCTGTCGAAGAAGCGGAAGTGGACGTCCGCGCCGCCCTCCTTTACAGACAGGCCCACCCTCTTCTCGGCAATCGCCTTTTGCAAGTAGTCGCAATCAGGACCAGGCGCCATACGCAGCACGAATTGCGACTCAAGTACCGGATCGGGCTCCGCATCGTCCGCCTCGCTATCATATCCAACACCATATTCGCGCTTCGGCGGCTGGCCCACATGCTTCACCTTGATCCTCTGAACGGTCGGGGTCTTTGGCGCCGCGGACTTCAGCTTGAGGGAGATCGAATGGGTCCGTTGGGCAGGAGGCGGCGCATGAGCTCCCGACGTCTTGAGGGACAGCGTAGGCCTCGATTTCTTTGTCGATGTGGTCGCGCCTCCGGCATCATCTTCGCGCGCGCGCTTCTTTGCGGCCTTGGGAGCGGTGGTGGTAGAGGCGCCTCCGGCACTGGCACCTCCGCCGGCCTTCTCCTTCTTGGGGTTCTTGCGCTTTTTCTGTTGTTCCGGTGAGGTGGTCTGTCCAGCGGGACCCGGAAGGCTTGGGGCGGTCTCGGTGACGGGCGTGTTCGCAGTGGACTTGGGTTTGAAGCTGAGCTTGAGGCCACTGCCGCCAGGCGTGGCGGGCGACGAAGCGGAAGCTTCAGACGGCGGCTTGGGTGCGCCGAACTTGAGCTTCATGACGGGTGGTTTGGAGGGTTTGGATGGGTTGGAGGACGACATGGTGGGAGGTGCGCCGGTTCTGCGACGGAAAATGGGCAGTGGCAGGCAGCGCAACAAGAAGGCGCGCGTGCAGGTGGTGGAGGGCCCGCGGGCAATGAAAGTGAGGACGCGAAGTGACGTGCCCGGAGCAAGGCGCGCCAAGGCGGGCGAGCATTGCTTGGGAACTGCCTGACAGCAGCTGCGCGAGCTTTCGCACCACCCCACAAGCAAACAGCATCCGCATACCACTGGCAATGGCCCAAGAGCTGCACGCCGCCCTCCTTCGCCCGGCAATCCTCCACATCCTGCGCGCCGCCGGCTACCACAGCGCGCGTCCATCCGTCGTTGACGCCGTGTCTGACATCGCCGCGCGGTACATGCTGCTGCTGGCTCAGCGCACCGCCTATCACGCCTGGTCCAACCACAACGATGCCGTCCCTACCATCTCCGACGTGCGCATGGCCCTGACCGACGCTGGTTTGCTGGTCCCGTCTATGACCGGCGCCGAGGAAGCTTGGAAGGAGGTCTTACGCAAGCCGCTCGACGACTTTCCCGAGCGCAACGGCTTGCGCCTAAAGGAACAACGCCGCCGCGATCTTGAAGACACGGCCGACGTGCGCGAGTTCATCGACTGGGTCACGGGTCCTGCCAACAAGGAAATCATGAGAATCGCTGGCTTGGAACGTGATGCTGCTCAGGGTGGCAAGGGCCTCGACGCTGCCGCGGACGCGAACGCCGTGAAGGAGGATTATCTGACCAGTAAGCCTTGCTTTCTTTTGCAGAATCTGCATAGAGTCGGGCCAAGAGGCTAATCAAGCACCAATGCAGCACTCAAAAAGAAGCACAGCAAGACGGGCGAAGAGTCGAGATTTCAAGGCACCGTTTTGGGCATCCCTGCAGAAGACCGACCAGTTCGAATCGAAGGCGGACCTCCGGAATCCATTCACGACTGGATCAAACAGACGCAAGAGAGGGCTGCTGCTGCGGCGAAGCTAGAAAGCGAAAAGGCGGCTAGCAACGGCCACGGAACCGCACCGAGATCACCGCCTGCCGAGAAGGAGGACGGTGATCCAATGGATGTGGAAAGTTGAAGTTCTATTGTTTGATCGTTTGCAAATCATCACATGCATAGCGGGCGGAGTTCGGAAGGAAGTCATCACAATCGCGGTAGGCTTTACACCGCATACAAAAGTCTATACCCCGCTTGGCGTATACAATGGCCTGTTTGAGGCTTATCCACACGTGCGTACGAAATTCGGCGCAAACATACCCTCACGCCAAGGGGTAGCACGTGCAATCAGGAAGATCGCCGAAGAGATTCAATACACCTTCTGGCGTTTTGGGCAAGGAAAGAGAGTAGAGGGACGGTCCGCGAAACATGCGAGCAAGGAGGAATTAGTGTTGGAGAAGGCTAGCCATAGAGCGGCCAGGAAGCAAACAAGGTAAAAGCAAGCTTTGAGACTCTCGTGCTGCACCGACTTCGGGCAACTGAGTAGTCATACAAAATGTTTACGCTCAGCTTCTCAAGACATTTTTACAAATGCGTCGAATGCAGTAAGCTTTTATTATCCTTTCACGGAGAAAGTGGTATTGTTGGTTTTTCGTCTCTCACCTTTCCTACATTACATCGTTATGAATGCACACTTGTCGTTCCCGGCTCGCATTCTTCCTTCAGCTGGAAGTGTTCGGGTAGTTGTTCTTGTCCACGGGGTTCGCTGGTCCTCCTCTTTGTCCTAGCACACCTCCCACATCGACATCGTGCGCCCTCTGCTCCTTGATCGCCTCCCTCAACGGTGCCTGCTCCGCCTTCTTCCTACACGACGTAAGAAACGTTAGCCATCTTCCTTTCTCTCGACTACCCAGCCATGCAAGGAACCCCTCCCACCCAGAGAATGGACAAAAAGCAAGCATAAACAAACGCCAAAAACTTACCTATCCAGATCCATCTCCAACCCAGGCTCAGTACCGCCCGACCCCGTCTTGCCTGCGCCGCCCATGACCGCATCGGCCACGCGACCCTCTCCCGGCGCGGCCATCTGCTCCGCGTCGAGCTCCGTGTGGCGGCCAACATCTTCCTCACGTAGGCCCTTAGCCTCCTCGCCGGGGCGGCCGGGCGCGCGCAAGCCGCGGCCCAGCGACGTCTCGGTTGCCTCGTCGACGCTCGCCGTCTGCTTGGTCGGGATGCGCTGGTCGACGACGGGCGAGTCCGCGTTGCTGCGCGCAGTGACGCTCGCCGCCGCGCGCTCGGCGGGGTTGTGCGTGACTGGGTTTCCAGGAGTGGTGTAGGCTTGATTGAGGGTAGGCTGCGAAGGGCCCGTGGGGTTGAGGTCGTCGGCCATTGTTGCGTCTTCAGTCGTGTTTTCGCGGGATTGTTGTGTTCAAAGGTCACGGAGCCAATTGAAGCAGTGCTCGAAGGCTAATTGTTCAGCGTGTGTGGAATTCTTCGGCAGAGGGATTTCGAAATGAAAGAGCTGAAGGTCTTGCTTGGAAATGAAGTGATGATGCAGCTAATTATGACGTAGGCGGGGCGTACATACTAGCTCCCCGCCCCTCTGGCTCCGCAACCCAATTGGAAAGGACGATGGGTTGATTGGCTAGAACCCGAAATAAGCTATTGCTTATCGCAGCCTCATTTAACATGCATATTTGTCGTTCAGTGGCCAGTTGGTTCACATCCCTATGGTCGGAGCACTTACTTCTTTCCAAGCTATCACTCTGATATTCTCCAAGTAGCAACCAAATGCCTCTATGGACTTTTTGTACAGATCCAAAAGTAAGAAGCCATTCTATTAAAGTATAAGGAAAAATGTGCCTCTAAAGACACCCTCTAATGCCGCCGATGCCTTGATCCATGCCATTAAAACTAAGAATCTTTTTAACCTCTCCAGACTCCGGACCGCCATGCTATTTACAAGTCTTAAGCTTCGCCTCAGTGATCCTCAGCCGAATCGAGGAGGAATATCAGTTAAGCTGGTGTACACTGGATGGTGCTTGTGCGTATTGACTTCGTCGACCAGCTTCTTGATATCCTCCCTCAGCGCATTGACGTTCCGATCCATGGCCTGCACGAGCCGCTCCAGCTCATCACCCGGGATGGTCAGCGCCCCGTCATCGCGTAAGCGCGCATGGCTTGAAGAATGGCTCTTGACATGACCCTTCTTGCGACGAGCGTTGCTGCTGCTGCCCACACCGGCACCACCGCGGTCAACACCAATGTGCTGGACGACGGGCTCATCAGGCGGTAGAGTTGGTGATGCGTGTCCATGGAAAGCGAACATCTGCGCAGGCGACGGTTCCTCTCGCGCAGAATCGTGCTTGGTCTTCACCTCGGTCCTCTCTTTCTCCTTCTCTCTCTCCCTTCCTTCTTTCTTACCCCCAAGCCCGATCTTCCTCATCAACGAGTCTCTCCTCCGCCCTGTCGTCGTCTTCTGCCGCTGTGGTCCTTCCCTCTCCCTAGAGCCACCCTCCTCCGTAGCAAACGTAATGGCCGTTTCCTTCACCCTCCTCACCTCACGACAAACCTCCCACTCCCTTTGATGCGCTCCTTCAAGCATATCGAGCGTCAATTTAGCCAAGCTCTTCAGCTCCTCAACGCGATCGCGATACTTGTCCCTATCCTCGCGCATCCCGTCGACGTGCTCGTGCAAGAACCGGATAACCGAGTTAGCCGTACTGAGTTGGTCGCGCATGTGCTGGATGAGCTCTTCCCTATCCCCATTACCGCCGCCGCCACCAGGGTCACCGCCGGGAGAAGGCGAAGACGACGAGTCTCCCTCTTCATGAATGCCAGCAGACGTCGCCAGTGCCAACGCCGAGGAGTAGTGGCGCGGCTCATGTCCAACGGGTGCGAGGGACGAGTGGAGCGTCGTGGTGTCGACAGGGTCTCGCGGGGGAAGCGGCGGCAGCAGCGACGGCGTCGAAGTTGAGGCGTTCGTAGTGGCTGGCGCCGTCCGCGGCCGTGGAGGGTGTTGTTCGGGGGAAGCTGACGCCTTCCTTCTCTTGTAGACGGTTCGTAGCCTTGTGAATGCCATGGCGGCGCTTCCTTTCTTTCTAACTCGGATTCAATATTGATGTTTTCCTTTGCTTCCGGAGGTAACCAACAGCGTGGAGTTTGTGTTATTTGGCCACGACGACAGGAGGATATTAGGTGTTGTTGATAGAGAGATTACGGTCTCGAGGCGAGATGAGGCTCTCGCGGAAGTGCCGGCGCAATCCTTCGTCGTGAGCGGAGAAGGTAGATGCCGCAAAGACGGGCAGTGCTGTCGATGTTGCGGTTTCGTTTCTTCTTTTCGGGGCCTTGGAAAGAAAAAGAGGTGGAGATAGGAAAGGAAGGTGAAGCCCACAACAACAGAGATGGACGCCTAGATGGGAGTCCAACCACCGGAAGAGCCTCACTCCCAGCCTTTTTTTTCTGCTGTGCGCCCAACAGCAAGGCGACGACAAAGCGTCTCTCGTGCTCTAGCAACTGCGCCCTCAGCAGACGCGTCCACGTGAACGTACTATCGGCAAAGACCGGTAAAAGAGCGGCAGAGAGGTGCTGTTTGGTAGCTCCTTGGGATCGGGCCTTTTCTTCAGATTGGGCACTGGAGGTGAAGGATGCTCTAGGCTTTGGAAACGAGGCGAGAAGAAGTAGTGCGCGAAAGCGGTGAAAGTAGTCCTAAGCGCGCGAGGCGCTGGGCGAAGGACCGACTGATTTAGAAATACTCGCTTAACGGGGTTGATCGTTTTTGTTTTCTAGCTCGTGGGCGCGTACAGCTGTGGATTATACTTACATGGCCCCAACTGGGAAATGCTCGCTGCTACCCCAGTCTGCCCCGGCGGCTGTTTTGCTTTGTCGGTGGCCCTTGCGCAGAAGCATTAGCTCGCAGTCAAACCGCTGGCTGTCACCGGGCAAAAGGATAGATGATTTTTTGAACAACTGGAAATGAAATTGCGCTTAGGTAAATACATTGGCCCCATTGCAGCCCCCAAAAACCGCCGCCACGAGACCAAGGAGCCGGTGTATCAACTGCGGTAACAAAGGAAAAAGGTCGCGCAGCGATGAGGTGGTCTCGAGAATGCACTAGAGGGTTTCCCATTTGAAATCGCCGTTTTGGTCACGCATGCTCTATTATACATCTCTAAAAACGTCACCGTCATCAGCGACGCCCTAATCGACGGGGATGATTAGAACGTACTCCCTCAGTTCCCCTGCTTACAAGAAGCTCTTGGTGAAAGAGGTGACGATGTCCCTCAGCTTGCCCTCGATCTCCTTGCTAAGAGCACCCTCGCGCTCGATCTGGCTGAGAAGCTCCGACTCGTTGGTCTTCAGGTGGGCGAGGAAGTCAGCCTCCCACTGGAGGATCTTGCCGACGGGAACGTTGTCAAGCAGACCGTTGACACCGGCGAAGATGAGGGGAACCATCTCGTTGACGGCCATGGGAGAGTACTGCTTCTGCTTGAGGAGCTCCGTCAGACGCTCACCACGGTTGAGGGTCTGCTTGGTGGCGGCATCCAGATCGGAACCGAACTGGGCGAAGGCAGCGACCTCACGGTACTGGGCCAAGAAGAGCTTCAGGGAACCAGCGACTTGCTTCATGGCCTTGAGCTGGGCAGCGGAACCGACACGAGAGACGGAAAGACCGACGTTAATGGCGGGGCGGACACCCTTGTAGAAGAGCTCGGACTCCAAGAAGATCTGGCCGTCGGTGATGGAAATGACGTTGGTGGGAATGTAAGCCGAGACATCACCACCCTGGGTCTCAATGATGGGGAGGGCAGTCAGGGAACCACCGCCGTGCTTGTCGTTCATCTTGGCGGCACGCTCGAGGAGACGAGAGTGGAGGTAGAAGACACTGGATCCGTTAGCCATTCTCTTCGCTACGTGGGATTTCAAGAGCACTTACTCGCCGGGGTAGGCCTCACGACCGGGGGGACGACGGAGCAGCAGGGACATCTGACGGTAGGCAACGGCCTGCTTGGAAAGGTCGTCGTAGATGATGACGGCGTGCTTGCCGTTGTCACGGAACCACTCACCCATGGAGCAGCCAGTGAAGGGAGCAATGTACTGCAGGGGAGCGGCCTCGGAGGCGGTGGCAGCGACGATGATGGAGTACTTCATGGCGTCGTTCTCCTCGAGGGTCTTGACGAGCTGAGCGACGGTGGAACGCTTCTGGCCAACGGCGACGTAGACGCAGTAGAGCTTCTTGGTCTCGTCGGTGGTGTTGTTCCACCTCTTCTGGTTGAGCATGGCGTCGAGAGCGACGGCAGTCTTGCCGGTCTGACGGTCACCAATGATCAACTCACGCTGGCCACGGCCAATGGGAACCATGGCGTCGACGGACTTGAGACCGGTCTGGACGGGCTGGTTGACAGAGCGACGGGGCAGGATACCGGGAGCCTTGAGCTGAGCACGGCGCTTCTCGGTGGTCTTGATGGGACCCTTGCCGTCAATGGGGTTACCGAGGGCATCGACGACACGGCCGAGAAGAGCCTCGCCGACGGGGACGTCGACCTAGCAGGCATTAGCAACGGAGCGAGATGGGATGTTGGGGCTCGAAATACGCACAATCTCGCCGGTACGCTTGACGGTCTCACCCTCCTTGACGAGACGGTCGGAACCGAAGAGCACAACACCGACCTGGCCGGCCTCGAGGTTCATGCACATGCCCTTGACGCCAGAGGCGAACCTTGGTGGAGGTTAGGAAGCGATTTTGAGAAGCGCCGATTCCGGAAGACTTACTCGACGAGCTCCTCGGCCTGGACATTGCTCATGCCGTGGACACGGGCAATACCGTCACTGCGCAGCCATTGTCAGATAAACCATTGCCCATTGTCGCCGCATCGTGATGAATTGGTGGAGCGTACCCGACGGAGAGGACACGGCCGGTCTCGGCGAGGCCGGCCTCCTCCTGCACACCGCGAATCCTCTGCTCGAGGATGGAGGAGACCTCGGTGGGAGCAGCCTTGGCGTCGGAAGCATAGCTGCGGAGCTGGTTGGAGGCGGCGTTGAAGACGGCCGGCTTGACGGAGGCCTGCGAAGCCCGGAAAAATCAGCGATGCGTCTTTGCAAAAGCTTGCCCACGACGCGCGACGGCGCAGAGCGCGGCAACCACGTCGCTCGGCTCGAGCAATTGATCAGAAGAGATGGATGCAGCAGCTCGAGACGATGCATGGTGCGCTGAGCGATGGCGGCGATGAGGTAGGTTGATGGAGGACGCACCTTCGCGACCCGGGGAGCGGAGACGGCCGCAAGGCGGGTGGACTGTCTGAGGGCGTTCCTGAACATGGCTGCGGTGCTCAGAAAGCTTCTTCCGATAGCTCTGCTACCAATTGAGACGAAGAAGGTGAGTGGAGAGGGGGTGGGATGGATAGAGCTGGTCGGTAGAAGAGAGCAGCAGTGTTCGCAAAGCCCGGCCGGAGCAACCTCTCATCCTCGCTCTTGGCATTGTGGCACGCTAAGCCGCTTAAGTAATCCCAATGTTTACGCATTACTGCCTGCGGCCCGCACGACTGGGTTATCTATTGCTTGACAATTCTCAGGCTCTGCTGCACTGCTTCACGGCAAGCGCAGGGCTGGCATTCGTGCTTCCTGCGGCTCGTTGTGAGTCGTCTGCGTCTCCCAACAACATCTCGCAGCTCTTAGGTTCCTTGTGCCCGCACCGAGTTTTCCCGGCTGCACGTAGGCGCCCGCCCGCATCAACAAGTCACGTCACCCCGGATCTGTAACGGGCGGGGAACCGCTCACAATCTCGCGCCAGATATTTTGGGCCGACAATCTTTCAATTAACCACAGCATTTTACCATGTGACGGGTTCTTTTTTTTTCCCTTCATTTTTCCCCTCTCGTAGGTATGAGGTAAGCATTGCCATATGCACTGATGATGGAAGCTATCTATTGAACATGGCATCCGATCTAATCAGACACCCCCGCTGTTTTAGCCCTCTCTTTACGTATGTAGCCCCAACAATCACCCCCTCCTATCCAGCTTCTCGAGTGGCTTCATAAGATCCCACTTGTACTCCTCTCTCTGCCAATTCTGTTCATCATTATATAAAATGTCTCGTTCTTGAGGACTTTAGCGCTCTTCTAAAGCTGCCTGCAATCAATTATTCCTCCTTAAACTTTCTACATGAGTTGATCGCTTCTTGTAATTTCTAGCTTCGTTAGTATGAAGGAGATTGGAAGTTGAAAAATGAGGACAGCTCGGGAGACGGGAGGCAGGAAGACATCGAAATAGCGGGTGCCGTAGATATAAAAGTGATACAGAGTTAGGCGGAGGAACAAGAAGTATTACTTTCTTATGAGCAGTGGTGACGGGGCACGACCGATGGAGAGGTCGTACAGCAAAATGGAGGGTGCATGCACCTAACATATAGATCGTCTAGCGTGTACAGAGGTGTATTAGACGCCTGCCGAAGCCCGTTTTTTAAGTGCTTAAGCAGCTGTCTGAACATAATTGTAGAATCATCATTCATGGCTTCTACTGCCAACGCAAGTCGAATATTTACTTTGGGGACGAAATTATCAAGTATTACTCTTGAAACCTACAGTGATAAGGGCGTAGTTATCCTACGTTCTAAGACCCTGCTATTCTTTGCACTAGCTTTCGGCTTTGAGACCCATCTCGTGGGTTTTAAGCTATCTCGCCTTGGTCCGTGCTCAATTGTGTATCCGTCCTTACATCATCGTCACGGCACATCGTAGACTAATACCGTACTCTGCTGAAGAGTAGCCTCAATCTGCTTCATTGGTACACAACTATATGAATGCCTATCACTGTCCATGTATTTGATTCCGGGGTTACCTCACTTCTCACAGCCTTGGAAGGAACTGAAAGCCATGCCAATGGATACTGTTCGGCGCACTTATCCTGCCTGCGGTTGGTATTTGTACGATGGCCAATGTGGGGTGTCTCCTTTCTCGGATTTCTGGGCATGCGCATCGCTCGGGAAACGCACAGTCCGCCATCATCCGAGGGGTATTGAACACTGCGGGCAAAGTGCCCCTAGTGCGCTTTCCCGTTCGCATTTCCATTTGCTGCCTTCTTCGATCTCTCGTCCTTGAACTTCTTGATGTTCTGCTCAACGGCCTGGTCGATGCGGCTCTTCAGCTCCGGACGGTAGCCGAAGTGGAAGAGGACCTCGAGCCAGACGAAGAAAGGCGCCAGGAAAAGAGCCTGGACAATGTTGTCGAGCAACGCAGGGGCGCGACCCTCGAACTTTCCGTGGCCGACGAACTGCGCGATCCATGCGACGACGTGGACTCCGATGGCGTAGTAGTTGGCGGTTGGGCCGTAGGTCGCTAGGAGGTGCTGGACAGCGGCAGTACCGGCAAAAATAAGAGGCGCGAGAAGACCGCCGGCTACTGGCTCCATAAGAATGTAGAGGAGGGAATAGAGCGCGGCGAAGGCGGTGCCGGCGTTCAGCGGGAGGTTCGGGATGGAGAGCGCATCAGGAAGAGCGACAGCAGGAGTGTTTGAGAGCTGCGCGCGAGGTCAGGCGCTTCCAAAGCCACGATAGACTTGGGGTCCTTACAAACAAAAAGGCCGTCATCATAATCAAAGGCACACAGGTAATGTGAACGCCGATGTTCACCTAGGATGCGCCGTCAGCACCGACACGGGGGACTTGGGCCGAAGGGGTCTTACGGGGTTGTGGTGGTAGCTCCCATACTGCGATAGTCAGCATAGGTCTGTCGCGTGGTGTGACAGGTACGCACGAAGGTAAGCTGCTTTTCGAGGTTCAGAGCCATGGTGAAGCTGTGGAGTTGGGCCGAATGCGGGGAGAGGAGGTGCACAAAGAGACAGACCTCAAAGGGTTGCTAGATGGCTACATTAAGTAGACGCAGAGCCGAGGCAGGACGGTTTCCGAGCGACGAGGGCGGAGATGTCGCGAGAGCGAGGCCGTGGAAGAGAGCAAGCGAGCAAAGCATCCGGTCCACCCATGTCGTTCCGTCGCCCGGCCCGCCCGCATCCCGTCGATTCGCGCTATCGTAACCCAAACCAGCACTGCCTGGACTTTCTGCCGCATCACCACCCACGCGCGGCGCGTCGCCATCGATCCCTGTCGTTCATTTTGGTGGCTTTCGAGACGTGCCCGGAAGCCGTTTGCGCGCGCACCGGCGTAGCACGCTTGCGCGAACAGCTCCAGGCTCGACACGGCGACCTCAGAACAGCTCTACGCCGCTCACTACCACCTTGGCCTGCCACCGAATCGAGCGCCACCCGAGCCGCCTGCGTACACACCGCGCCCGACCTCTTCTAACCCATCAACGCCGCCGCCCACCATGTTCTTCCTCCACGAGCTCGAGCGCACAATCACGCTGCATCCGTCGTTCCTGGGCCCGAACGTGCATGAGTACATCGAGGACCGCCTGAAGCAGGATGTCGAAGGAATCCAGATTGAGAACTATTACATCATCTGCGTGATGGACTCGCAAGACAAGTCCGAGGGTCGCGTGCTCCCTGGCACTGGCTACATTGAGTACAACGTCCACTTCAAGGCCATTGTGTGGCGCCCGTTCAAGGGAGAGATTGTAAGTTGCACGTCCGCCCAGGGTGCCGTGCAGCAATTGACCCCGAACCTCAGCTGGACGGTGTAGTGTCTGCGGTTGTCGACTCGGGTTTCTTCGTCGAGGTGGGCCCTCTGAACGTCTTCGTTGCATCGAGTGTATGTGCTCCAAATCCTTTCAAAGGCCAGGACGGAGACTAACAGGGTTCAGATGATCCCAAGCTCGATCAAGTACGACGGCAACGCCACGCCGCCGCAGTGGACGGACAATGCAGACCAAGTCATCGAGAAGGGTACGCACATTCGCGTGAAGATCAAGGGTATCCGTACTGAGCTGGGCAATATGTACGCGATCGCAACGATCAAGGAGGATTATCTCGGGTATGTCCACAGCATCCTTCCCCCCAGCGCGATTCCCCTGATTCTAATGAAGTGTAGACCTCTTGGCGGCTGAGGCCGTGGAGCAAGCAATGGGAATTGGAAGGCCGAGCGTTTGATGCAGTCTATACCCAGCAAGGAGGGCACGGGATTTTGCGCAGTGGTGCAAGATTGAGAGCGCCAGCTCCTTCGCAGATGATTCCGCACAATGGTGTACAACACAGCCCTGCGGAGCACTTGTCTTCTCCAGATTCGCACTAGCAGCCACGGCTTTTGATTAACGTGGCAGTCTGTAGGATATGAGTTGAGCATGACTAGGAGGCAGGCAAAGCCAAAAGGCAGAGCGATGTCTTTGATCCTAAATAAGAAGGGTTGGTTCGCCGGATAAGGTGCTCAATAACGGCGTGGTAGCGTGAGCCAATAAAGCAATGTCTTGGCGCCGCTCGCTGTGGGACCGGACGTCCAGCATGCTTCCAATGTGACAGGGTCGTTCCTCCTAAACGTACCTGCATCGTGTCTTGTGTACGAACCCGAAAAACGCTTAAATCCGCCGCCGTTGCCTATCGTAGGATCGCTAGGCGCGCAAAGGGGCGTCCCGGGATGCCGCACGTCGCCGCCGACCCCATCTGAGCACCTCGACCTACTCCACACCCTCCGCGCCGCCATGTCCAAGGAGCGCGCCATAAACGACGAGGAGACGCAGCCTTTGACCAAAGAGGCCGCCTCCTCGCGACAGTCACAGGACGAGGCCCGCGCTTCCGCCGATTCCGACTCCACCACCTCTCTGATCTTCGAAGGCATCAACGGCACCTACGCAAAGGACCAGCTGCCCGAGCCCTACTCCGACTTCAACACCACATCGCGCCGCCAGGAAGACGAGTTCGACGTCGAGGATGGACCATACTATGGCGTGAGGCCTACGGACAAGAAGCTCCGGAAGTGGGTGTGGATTCTCGGCGTCATCTGCATCGCCGGCTGGGTGCTGGCCCTGTTCGCCTTCCTCTCCAAGGGCGCCTACAAGCACGCATCGACCAAGCCGCACGACCCTCTTGCCACGTCTTCCAGAGGCTCGGGAAAGAAGGTTACACTGGACCAGGTGCTGAGGGGAGAATGGAGCCCGCAGCGCCACGACCTGTCCTGGATCGCCGGCCCGAATGGCGAGGACGGCTTGCTGCTGGAGAAGGGCGCGTCGACCAATGGCTACCTTGTCGTCGAGGATGTCCGTGATCGCGATACAAAGAAGCCTGCCGAGAACGCGACCGTCTTGATGAAGCATGGAGGATTCTACGTCGGCGAACGCTGGGTCCAGCCGTACGATGTCTGGCCGAGCCCGGATTTCAAGAAGGTGCTGGTCATGTCCGAGAGGGAGCACAACTGGAGGCATTCTTTCTATGGCCGCTACTGGATCTTCGATGTCGAGACGCAGACTGGCCAGGCATTGGACCCCAAGGATCCCGAGGGCAGAATTCAGTTGGCCTCGTGGTCGCCCAAGTCCAATGCCATCGTCTTCACCCGGGAGAACAACATGTACCTGCGCAGGCTCGATACTGATACCGTTGCCCTCATCACCAGTGACGGAGGCGAAAACCTCTTTTATGGTGTACCTGACTGGGTATACGAAGAAGAAGTCTTCGGAGGCAATAGTGCCACGTGGTGGTCCAAGGATGGTAAATACATTGCATTTCTCCGGACGAACGAGTCAATGGTCCCCACATACCCTGTTCAGTACTTTATTTCCCGCCCAAGTGGTAAGGAGCCGGCGCCTGGCGAGGAAAATTACCCCGAAGTGCGCGAGATCAAATACCCCAAGGCAGGAGCACCGAATCCTATTGTCAACCTGCAGTTCTACGACCTTGCTCAGAGTGAAGTCTTCAGTGTCGACATCACCGACGACTTTGCGGATGATGACCGCCTCATTACCGAAGTCACCTGGGCTGGTGGCGAGCAGGTCCTTGTCCGTGAGACTAACCGCGAGAGCGACATACTCTCCATGAACTTGATTGATGTTGCAACGAGAACGGGCGCAAAGGTCCGGACGGACAACGTGAACGAGCTCGATGGAGGATGGATGGAGGTCTCTCACACCACGACCTTCATCCCTGCCGACCCCCAAAACGGTCGCCAGTCTGATGGGTACATTGACACCGTCGTTCACAATGGATACGACCATCTTGGATACTTTACGCCTTTGGACTCCAAAGACCCGATCCTCCTCACCGAGGGAAATTGGGAAGTTGTTGATGCTCCATCGGCCGTAGACCTCAAGAAGAACTATGTCTACTACGTCTCAACCAAGGAAAGCTCCATCCAGCGCCATGTTTACCGTGTCAAGCTCGATGGCAGTGGCACAGAGGCCCTCACCGACACCAGCAAGGAAGGTTACTATGACGCAAAGTTCTCCACTGGTGGAAGCTACATGTTGCTTTCATATCAGGGGCCTGACATCCCATGGCAAAAAGTCGTCAGCACTCCCAGCGCTGCAGAGCCTTATGAGAGTCTGATCGAGGACAACAAACTGCTCTCAAAGAAGGCACGGGAGCACGAGCTGCCCATCATGTCCTACTCTACCATGACTGTCGACAACATGGAGTTGAACATTGTCGAATACCGTCCTCCGCACTTTGACAAGAAGAAGAAATACCCCGTCTTGTTTCACATGTACAATGGGCCGGGAAGCCAACAGGTTGCCAAGAAGTTTGGCGTCGATTTCTCGTCCTACGTTGCTTCTTCGCTTGGCTATATTGTTGTCACGCTTGATGGCCGCGGTACCGGTTTCATCGGCCGCGCCGCTCGTACCGTCGTCCGCGGCAACCTCGGCCATTACGAGGCCACGGATCAGATCAATGCGGCCAAGCTCTGGGCCTCGAAGCCGTATGTCGACAGCAAGAAGATGGCCATCTGGGGCTGGAGCTACGGCGGCTTCATGACGCTCAAGGTGCTCGAGCAGGATGCAGGCGAGACGTTCAGGTACGGCATGGCGGTGGCACCTGTCACCGACTGGCGCTACTACGACTCCATCTACACTGAGCGCTACATGCACACGCCACAGCACAATCCGGACGGCTACGCTGAGAGCACCATCACCAACGCGACGGCCCTCTCGCAGAACGTCCGGTTCTTGCTCATGCACGGCGTCGCGGATGATAACGTGCACATGCAGAACAGCCTCTGGCTCTTGGATCGCCTGGACTTGGCCGGTGTCGAGAACTACGATGTCCACGTCTTCCCTGATTCCGATCACAGCATATATTTCCACAATGCGAACAGAATTGTTTACGACAGTAAGTTTGCCCCTATTTCCATAGTTGACCCCACGCTGAATCTCTGCAGAGCTGAGCACCTGGCTCATCAACGCGTTCAATGGCGAGTGGCTGCGCACCGAGGATCCCGCCCCGGTACAGGTGGGTACGGTGACTGAGAGAGAGGATGAGTTGAGTGATTAGTTTTGGACCGTTCCGCTACGAATGTATTATTCTATTTTATGGGTATTGGCGCTGGTTTGTTGTAATTGATGTTCATATGTAAGATCCATTGTCGGACATGTACGGTGGAATCTACTGCGCTTAAATGGGAGTGAAAGAAACTTGATCACAAGAAACTTGAAGAATAGTAACCAAGTTACAGAAAAAGACTTCAGCAATTCGGCGCAGTACGGGAAAAGGCGAACGCATCAAGGTTCAGGATGTAGCAGTTTTGAATGTGTAGCCAGCCTCATGTTCTCAATATTCACAGCAAGATGTTGGTCACCAAAGCAAGACACTTCCCAAGTATTCAAAGACTCAAATTTAGAATCTACATAAGAGCTCGTCTTGGCTTCACCGTCTCCCGATCATGTGCGGTCGCAACGGTTACTAGTCACCAGCACTGCGCAGAAGTGCGAGCTCGGCGATCGCTGGTGTCCCTCCTCTTGCCGTACGTCACGAGCGTACGCTATTATTTCCCTTTGTTGGCAGCACGACACGAGCGTGCGCTTCTTGTTGCGTCATCTCCAGCACGACACGAGCGTGCTCTTTCTGCGTTGCTCTCTGCACGTCACGAGCGTGCTGTTTCTGTTTTTCTTCTTGCACGTCACGAGCGTGCTTTCTTGTCGTCTTCCGCGGCACGTCACGAGCGTGCGCTTGTCGTGGTTCGTTGGTCCGCCTCTTGCCGCACGTCACGAGCGTGCGCGTCTTTGTTGTTTTGCCAATCGCTTTCTCGCTTTGAATACTCGAAATCATGAACGCCGGAGAACCGATACGTACGATGCGAAATCCAGAAACCAGAAAGACAACCGGACACCTCGAAAGGTAAAAGGACGCCAGAAGCTTAAGTAATATCCAGAAAGACCAGCTATGACAGGCAACTCTTATCGTCCCGGAACTCGCCCAAATGCAAGGCTTTTTTGTTGTTTTTGGTTGAAAACGAAGTACAAAGCAAAGAAGCTACTCTGAGACTAACGAATCCATAAGAAGTCCAGGAAAGAAGGAGGAAAGTGCCTATGTAAGTTCCCGAAGCTGTGCGTAAGCCGAAAGGGCGTGTGCGAGTGAGGAATGTATACGTCCAAGATCCCGTGTATTCGTATGTCGAGTCAGAAAGGTCAAGGAGGGATGGGGGAGCTCAAGGACTCCAGGAATGGCAAGTGGGCGCCGGTGTGATGATGCGTGGCGATTACGGAGGGTACAAGATGAGGGTCAGAACAAGGGCGCTGTGGCCAGTGAAGAGGGGTTGTAGAGGCGTCGCGGCTCGGAATTGAAGGTCCTCCAGGAGTGATCGGACCTGCGCATGTGAGCAACGAAAGGGGGGCTTCGTGTCAGCAGCAGCAAGTCAATGATCTCTAGGCATTAAACGCGTTTTTCAACGGATAGCGGTGCGCTTGAGAGCGGCCGTAAGGCGTGGCGAAACGATGCGTGGTTGTACAAGGCCGTTAAGGTGAATCAAGGGCAGTTGAGCAAAGGCGTGGTATCCTGACGCGATGACGTGAGGGAGGAGGTAGGGAGGGTGGAGAGCCGACGACGGTATGTACGTCGCGAGGCGTTCAAGGCATTACAGTAGGGGTATGCTCCATGGTCAAGACCCGAACCCAAGTATTAGCGAAACTGAAAGGAAAGAGAGATGGGGATCAAGAAGAGGGCGATGAGGGGTCGAATATATACACAAGGCCGGCGGCCCGTGCGTCTGGGGGTGTGACTGGTCATAGGACTCTACGTATCGTGGCGCCACCTCCGCATGACGTAGCATGATCAGAACGCAGGTACAGTCAAGAGACCTCTAGAGCCGGCCAGACTTCTGCTGTGTTCGCAGCCTGCTTTCGCCACCCTTTTGCTTCGCGTGACCGTCTTGCTTTGCTCTATGAATCCACGCTGGCGTTTCTTTGGCACCTGAGGCCTTCGACTGCCTCCTAAATATATCTCAGTGAGAGCATCGAAAGCCGAATTATCTGACTCAGCGGGAAGAAGCAATTCTTTAATCGAAGGGAGGATTGTGACCGAATTGCTCCGTCATGGTCAGGTAGTCCCAGCTGCGAGTTTCACCTATAGAAAATCGCTCACTACGCGCCACAAGCTATACTCCAGACACTTATTGCTTCACCAAAGCGAGAAGATGCCCCGCTCAAGCCGCTGTGACTGCTGGTGTTTGTCGGCGCGAACAAGTGGTTTCTTACGGCTCGTAGAAGCGAAGTCTCGATAGAGTACGATGGCGCTCTTCCCGCGCGATTCACCAATCAAGTCTCTCGGAATGCCAGTAGGGTGATTGTGGCGAGCTCTTGTAGTAAGTAAGGGATTTCCCCGCACGCCAACCTCTTGGGATCATCAGCCTTCCCTCCAGCCCGTCCCGCGTTCAGCTGCGCTCACGGCGAGCCAGTGGGAGTTGCAGGATAATGCTAGTGCTACGCAGTATTACGTTTCACCATCGATCATGCACAGAAATTGCCTGGCGTGAGAACGGGTCCTGCTTACTATCCAGTGCCGAAGCCCTGTTGCATTCGCAATGCTTTCCGTGCCCCGCACCAATGCATAAAATACATAGCATATCGCGTAAAAACTTTCCTTGACCACTGAGGAGCTTGAATGTAGCCCATTCCTAAAATTTTCGTTAGACAGCTTGAATAAGGGCTAAGCTTGCAACGAGAGAATCCTTGTGTTAACTCGTAACGACTTTCATCTAATCTTTCCTTTTCCCCGACGCCAGGTGATCCGTGAAACATAGTCGACTCTCCGCATAGGCAATTACACTATCTATTAGACAGAACTCTAATAATGTATGTACAATATTCTTCAGTGTACATTTAGATTCCAATTCCAGGCGTCGTCTCTCGTAACTCGTTTCAGCCGCTGGCGTTTGCAAGGCACTCGGGCTTACTAGGATTTCTGGCGCGTCCCACCGACAGACCTCTCTGCCTAGCAACGGCTATGACGCGCTCTGGGTAGTTGCTGATGATGGAGTCGACGCCGTCGTCAATGAGTTTGCTGATGGTGACTTCGTAATCGACGGTCCAAGGGATGACCTTCATGCCAAGCTCATGGGCCTCATCAACGACGTCTTTGGTCGTGAAAGGCGTGTAGCCGGGGGAATTGACGGTCAGATTCGAAGGGAAGCCATGCACGGGGCTGAGCACGTCGGATCCGATGGCGGCGGCGGCGGCGATCCAGTTTCCGTCGTAGTCGTCCAGGTTGAGACCACCGAGCCAGGGGTAGGTGCCGTTGGCGTCCGGGACGACGGTCGTGTCGTCGAGGAGTGCAACGATGGGAATGGCGGGGTGCTGTTCGTGGATAAGGATGAGGGTGCGCCAGTCGAAACTTTGGATGTAGGTGCGCTCGAGAAGGCCGTGTTTCTGCAGGATGGGGATTATGTCGAGGTACTTCTCAACGGGCCAGGTTTGCTCAGGGGTCGTGGGATCGATCTTGGTCTCGAGATTGATAGTCACGCCCTTGTCGCCGTAACAGTTGACCAGCTCCAATACTTCTTCCAGAGTGGCGATCTTGGTGCCGGGGTGGACTGGGGGTTGTGAGCTTGCATTCTCTGATGTTTGGGTTCCGATTCTCGTACGCTCTTGCTGTAAATGATCTTCTAGTTGTAGATCACAGTCCAGACTCTTGACTTGTTCCAGTGTCAATTCATTGATGAACTGGCCAACATAGTCACCGGTGCATTTTGTCGGGTAGATGTAATGCTTTCTCTTCTGTCAGCAGCCAGCACAATTAAGTGATGGAATACTCACATCATGCCAAATCACAGGGATGCCATCCTTGGTGAAGACAGTGTCCATCTCCAACGTGTCGACACCGATCTCCTACTTTCTTTTAGCACCTCTCTACAACACAGAAACGTCGGCCGTACCAACGCGTAGGCGAATGCCTGCCGAAACGAGTTAGCGTCCATCTTCCGCTATCTTTCTTCGCTGCGCCATTTGCTTACCCACAGAGACTCCTCGTTCCTCAGACCCAAGCCGCCGCGGTGCGCCTGCACCTCAATGCGCCCAGTCAAATCGCCCACCGATATGGGGAATGCTGCGGCGTTGCCGACGAGGGCAGCAATGCCGACGGCGAGGGCGAAGGAAGAAGCGGCCATGGTTCAATCCAAACAGGAGAAGGGGTGCACGGTACGGAAAGTCAATGACGCCCTCTCTCCATTTATACCTCCATCGGCTTATCTTTTACCTTGCTCTTTTGCCTTCGCTTTAACCCGCATCATCCGCCGCCTGACGCATCATTCAGCCCGCAGCTTGTGCGCACTCCCACGTACCCCCTCTCCAAGGTAACGAAATCCGCTTAATCGGGTTGCCTACCTGGTCATGCCAAGCGTCTTGGCGGCCTAGATATCTTGGACGAGCGAGTAAGATGGCCCGCCTTGATCTCGTGCTCGCCTTGCTGAGCCGCATGTTTGCCGATTGTGCTGACTCGTACCTGGCCCTATCTCTCGTCTTCGCTCCTTCGCCTCTTTTATCCAGGAAAAAACATTGCCATGGTTAGAGAGAATCTGGCCAGAGTGCATATATAAACGCTTACATCCGACTTACTGCCAAATTGCCGATGCAATTTTTAGGTAATCAATCTCACTCCCAGGATTACCGCAGGCGCGTCGAGTAAGACGGAGGAACGTTCAGACGATTTGAGAATTCAATACCCAAAAATGGAGTGAAGACTTCACAAAGGGCCTAAGCGGTGAATTGAATCTTCTTTGTTGGCGTGTTATGGCTCTTTTAGGTTGCATGGTGCCACGAGTGTTGCATACGGATACTGCAACATTGTCAGCAGTAGTTCTGCAGATAATGCGTTGGCTTGCCCAGATGATCTCTCATAGTGGCACGGAGCGACGAGGCAGGCCTCAAGTGACTAAGTCTGGATTATAAGCGACCGTTGCATTGAAACTTAGCACTGAGTGTGAAGTTACTAGAACCAAGCCGCCTCCCAATTCGCACTGGTCATCAGCCCTTCGTACTGTCGAAGATTCAGAGGCGTGGATGGAGGGGCAGCTCTATCTTCGTGTCCCAGCAAATACCCATCAGCGGTGACCTTGGTTAATCCAAATCTAGGCGGATCAGACCACGTTCTTCTCAAGCCACTCCTCCCACTGCTCCTTGGTGAAGCTGCTGGAGATGCTGTTCTCGACAACACCCTAGCCCTCCTGTTAGCCAATTGGAATCCGGCATCAGATCAAAAACTCACATTGAAGACGACGGTCGGCGTGACGTGGATGCCCACAAGACGGTTCGTCTTGACCATGACCTTGACATCATCCGTCACCTTGTTCCCGCTGTTCAACGACCCATCAGGCCCGGGCTTGTCCGAGATCTCCAACAGCTCGTATACCTCCTTCTCGTCAAGCCCGACACCCGCCGCGATCTTGGCCAGCCTCTTGTACGTATTGTTGCGCGTCTCGTTCACCACCTTGACGTCGAAGAAGTCGGTTTGCTGGTCGAACAGCGCCTTGCTGAAATCGTAGAACTTGGCCGGCGCCAGCCGGAGCACCGCGGCGCCGGCTTCGTGCACGAGCGTCGACGATGGGTGCCACGGCTGGATTTGTTGGCGGAATATTATCTGAAGCTTGGAGTCGTACTTGGACTTGATGGTGGGGAGGACGTGGTCGTAGATGGTCGTGAACATCTTCTTGGAGAACTGTGGCGCAAGCGGCGGATGTCAGCGGGATGGCTCCCCAAAGACATTTCAACGATACTGACCGGGCAAACATAGTCGAGGTCTGTAGACAGAAGATTGGCCCCATTAGCTACTGTTCTCCAAAGGTGGGCGCGGGGCATATACAGAGCTCAAGCGTGTGCACCGTCTTCACGCCAGAGGCGAGCTTCTGGCCGGCGAACTTGGGTGCCAATGACATTTTGCTGGATTGATTTGTGGGTAGTAGCTTTGATGATAGAAGCTGAGAGTGAAGGCGGTTGAAGCCGTTGAAGTTGGGGTTGATTGAGAGATAGGCACTGGAAGCTATTGCACGATCGATACCCCGCCATGACGACAGCGGGGCCGGAACCCTGGGACCACATTCACGCCTTCCTCAACTGACAAAGTCGTATCAGTGAAGACTGAATATGGGGTGACTGTCAACACATTCCTCGGCTTAGCGCGCAAACAATTAGAGTGAATAGCAACAAGCCCATCTTCGGTCGTAGGGTACGCCATCGTAAGAGCTTATTGTTTTGTAAAATTAAGCCCCCGGGGGAGCTGCAGCACCCCAGCGTTAGCAGACCGCGGCGTCCACGGACTTCGCTATAACCAAGCCGACAGGTAACTGGAGCAACTTCTGGCTTTGTTTTGATGTCCCCAGATGCCGCTGTTTATGCTGGAGCAGCGCTCGGACCACACAAAACCTCGCGTAGGGCGAAAAAAGCCGTCAGCCTCCTCCGCAGCCACCACCACCCCAGACGTCAACAAAACAAAAAGATGTGGGAATTGAGCCCAACGCGGGGGTCGAACCCGCAGCCTTGAGATTAAGAGTCTCACGCTCTACCGATTGAGCTAGCCGGGCGGCTGGATCAAGAACCGGAGTGGTTCTTGTGGTTGTTGATGACATTTCCAAATCTTACACTCAATATATACTGTAAACATGCTCAAGCAACACCAAAACACTCAGACAGCACTCCAAAAGACCCCAGAGCATTTCCAAGAGGATCCGGGGTGTGTGGGTGGAACAGGAGAAATTTTTGTCGACTGATTTCCCGAACGGGAAAATCTCGGACATGGTCGGAGAAAAGAAACATTGTCCTGCATCATGCTTCGAATAGAATTGTCACTCTATTGATTAAGCAAGCACCTGGTGTACAGGGGGGTATTGCAGCCCATGGCTAGCGTGAATTTATTTTTTGCTCTTGTTATGGGTAGTTGAAGCCACCGTCTGGACGAGAATGTAGAATTATACCTACGGAATGTTCTTTATCATTTAAAGGAAAAAGGAACTAAGGCATAGTTATAGAGGGGTTCTACGTCCGACCGCTGGCGTATATTTGTTTTTCTGTCTATCGGATGCCTGTTGATTGCTAAAAGCGGCAAATTTCAGTGGATTAAACCAATCACACCATCCACACTCGAGCGCAGCCATCCCCTGTTACCAAGCCCTGTCATTCTTCGCTCTAGCGGTCGGACGTGGAACCCCTCTGTATTACACTCCAGGGCCCTGCTATTCTTCGCGCTAGCCATTGGCTGCAGTACCCCTCTGTAAAATCACTATTGGGAGAGGTCTCTACATCTTGGATATTTATAGAAAAAAGACTGACATCGGGTAGAAGGAAAGATTAGATGAATTTCGTTACGAGTTAACATAAGGATTCTCTCGTTGCAAGCTTAGCCCTTATTCACAAACTTCTAGCGACCGTGGCAGCTGTCTAACGATATTTTTTAGGAATGACTACAGTATTTGAAACCACCCGGCAGGAAATATCACCTGAGGCGCCCTTCCAGATCGTAATAGCGGCAATGCCGTTGGGTGCAGTGGCATCGGCATCTTTCGGCATGCTTGCGGCATCGTCGGCATTCCCAGAATCACTTCGCGCTCTGACCGCCGCGCTCCAATAGCTTCAGCGAAACGCGCCTTGAGAATTATCAATCAGGCGGGAAACACTGTCGTGAGATATCGGGCGGCTGCGGAAGCTTTGATATCATCATGCGGCGACAGAAAAAAGACATAGGACTCATGTATTTATATACTCACTGATGCAACTCCTACAAGTCCCCATCAGTACATCCACGACCCATTTCCTCAGAGACAAAACAATCAAATCCGGAGAAAGGAACTTGATCTATCACTTAAACGTCCATACGAATCGCGCAAATTCGATATAAAACAAGACCCTACACCGAATTCCCCGAAACAACCAACCGAAGCAGAGCCTCCTCGCGGATAACGACATTTCATCTTTCACCTCCATCAGTCGAACCGGGAACCATAAGAACCACCATCAGAAATAAGACAACCTCCTCGGAAAATGGCAACCGCCGCTCTTCCCCGCACCCTGCTCAACCAACTCATCTACGCGGTCAAGAACGCCATCAAGGAGCCCCACCCGATCGGCCGCGTGCCCGTCAGTACCACCCCATACAAAGCCGACTGGAGCCGTGCCTGGTATCGCATCGGCCTGGCGTCAACGCTATACGTGCCCGTGGCCTCAGCCGTTATGTTTTGGCCCTTCGTGGTGCGATCGCTAGCCATGCCTGGTGGCTTCGGCCACGCGTATCACTGGGGCAGGACAAAGGCTTGGTGGGAGGAGGAGCAGGAGTAAGGAAGAGTTGTGGAGTCACGGGTACTTTACCATTTATCGTCCCAATTCCTAAGAAATCTTTTTTTGTTGTCTCGGATTCACGGAGGAAATAGAAAGAGTTATAGATACAGGGAAAACGCTAAACGAAGAAACATAATCAGGTATTGAACGCATAGCAAATCAGTCAAGCGGAGTTACCTTTTTCAGTCCGTATAACAAACGCATGTAGTCAAGTGTCCAAAACAGAAATTCTCAATCATCAAACTCCCATAATCTTGGAATAATGCATAAGCCCCTTTATTCCACCTCCTTTTCAACCTGTATATCCCTCAATCCGAGCTCCACTATGCTGTAGGACCTTAAAACTCCGGCCTCGACTCCTCGCTCCTAAATGTCATGGGTGATGATCGTTTAACCTTCCTTATCCCTTTTTTTCGTGTCATGTGGCCGCATCGACCTTCCTTTCATCGGTATCTGGGCTCAAGAGACCAGCGGCGGCAAAATCCTCAACAGAAGGGCCTTGCGGTATGTCGACTAGGACTGCTGGGTCACTTTTGCGCGACTGCAGCAGAGCGGCGCGATTCTGTTATGAGCAAAATGTAAGGGAAAAGCACAGCCTGTAGGTTCTGAATCGTAGCAAGTAAAAGCGAGCAATGTAAAAATAGAGAACGGAAAATAGGATCAAAAAATAAAGAGGGGCACGAGTCACGAGGCATACGCATTCCGCGTAGGAGTGGTCACCTGCAGCAATCCACGTGCGCGGCCATATCAAAGAGGCATCACACAAGCCCGTATGCAAGGAGACAGAGAGAAATGAGAGAAGCACGGATTGCACAGGAAAATTAGGGGAAAAAAAGGACACTGGATTTACTTGAAGGGAAATAACAAGAAGAGAGAAAAAAAAAGGGGACTCACCTCTTCGCCCTCTCTCCCACTCAAGCCAAATTCCTCCAATACTTCCGTTTCCCTCGCCAAATGATCTGGACTGCTGCCGCTCCTCACTGGCCGATCATCATCACCTGCTCGGTTCCTTGCAAGAGAAGCTGTCGTCATCCGCTGCTGCTGCCTGTTCTCAGGCGACGTGGGCGTACCGTCGATCTCGACAGGCGCGCCGGCGTTGATGGCAGGCGTCGAGGTATCGAGGTGCGGGACGACGGAGCCGCGAACGAAGCGCGGCGTCGTATGATGGTCGGCGACCGGGGGGTTGGCGGTATTGGAGGTCATGCCGATGTGTTGTTGATATCTAAAGGGGTGGGGAGGTTAGAAATGGTGGTGTGGGGTGCTCCAACAGCAAGAGCAAGGCTAGTTCGGGTGGGGATGCGGGTGCAAAGGGCAATGACGGAAGGTGACGGATGGTTGGTAACGGGCCCTAGAGAAGCACACCAATGGTCGAAGCTTACACTTGTATTACTAACCGCAGGGGAGTCGGGAGAGCAAGGAAGAAGGTGTGAACCTCAGATCGCCGCCCGTTCGTATATATATAATTGCAGGCGAGGGCGGGGATCGACAGCAGTGGCGAACGCGCTATCGTTATTTATATACACACATATAGTATCCACACCCTCCGGCGCAGCCCGTCCGCTCAGCTGGGCGACGAGAACACGAGAAAACAAGGCGACACACGGCGGCGATGACCGACCGGTCAGGGCCAGGCCTGTGTTACTGCTGCCTGCCTGCCTTGCGCGCCGCTTCCAGCACGCAGCCGGTTATCTCGGCCGGTAGAAGAGACAGATTCAACTGGCCTGGCCGGGCCTCTACGACAAGCGTGGCTGAGCAAACCATCATCTGGCCAACAAAGCTGGCAGCTCCAGCCGTGGCCCACGCTCCACTCTCATGCGAAAATAGCAGCCGCGTAAGCGCTCGATTACAACGGTGTTTTTTTTCTCTATCAACCTGACTACCGCTCCAGCGTGACGATTGAGGCTGAGCCGCCCGTTGCATCTCCGCGACCATCTCCGCCTGGTCGCACTGCTGACCAAACCCCACCTCTCTAACCATCTCCACCACCAATTTGCCCCGATGAAGAAGAATGTTGCAGTGAAAAAGCAAAAAGACTAGTAGCAACCAAATCATTGCCAGTGCAGCACCGGCTGTGAAAGAAAAAAAAAATCCCAGCAAACTAAAGTACACATTAAATGTTGGCGGTTTGGTGGTATCATGAAAAAGCCTAGGGAAGAGGTCCGCCAACAGACCCCGGTCCCGCGCCCCATCAACGCTAGGCGAAAACGACCAAAAGGAGATTGTGAGTGCACTCGCTGACGGAGTTGGAGAGGGCCAAAGCAGGAAGCAGAAATGCAAGAGAAAAACATGAGAACAGGCGGTGCCTGCATAGATGCAACGCATCAGCGACGGTGGATCGTATGCCGGCAGAATGATCGACAAGAACAGATGAAAATAGGAAACGAAAAAGAAAGTCCCAAATACGCCCGATGCGCCTTGCCGAGAAGCCTGCTCGCTTTTGTACATTCGCTCATTAGAAGTCCCAGAAACCGCTCAGAGCCTTTCTGGCGCCCCCGGGTTGTCGAGGTTGCTAAGAATGTGCTCCGGCGGGATGCGCGCCATGTTGGCATTCTTGTCTCCCATCTGTGTTGGTGCTGGCACGTAGCCTTCACGCGCCCTGCGGATGCGTTCGGCTGCGATGCCCGCCACCACCAGGAGCATGATCAGCGCGAGCGAGATGGCGAGCGCGATGAGCACCACCAGACCGAGCGCGAGATTACCACCTGGAAACACGTCAGTCAAATCATCCCACCCGTCGCCCATGCCGTCAACTTACCACTTGTCCGGAAAACGTTTTGGGGCTTCTCAACGAAGACTTGCGAGAGGCTACCTTGGCCGTTGCTGGCCGTGGTAGAGAGAATGAAGGGCTGGAAATCGGTGCCGTTGTAGACGACTGCAGACGCGTTGCCAAATCCAGGCACGTTGAGCTCACCCAGCACCATGAGAATCTTGTCCTTGTCCAGGTTGTCGTTTGAGTCGTGGTTCTCCTTGATCGAAAAGACTTGAAGGCCGCGGACAATAGACCCTTCGCCGAGCCCATCTCCAACCGACACCCAATCGTCGGCACCAGTGCCCGTGAGCATGACGAACGCCGTGCCGTTCGACGCTGTGCCTGCAACCCAGAACCGAGTTCCGTCGCTGTCGGCTGCCGTGATGGCATCGACCGGCCCAGGAACCTGCTCGGATCCAGGAAGAGTCTTGAACGATGAATCCTTGACAGTGTAAGTCACCAGCGCCGTGGTGTTGTCTTCAGCCGTGAGGTTGCCGCCGAGGAGGAGCTCGTTCTGCGTGACCCAAAGCATGGTCGAAACTGAGCCCGACAGGCCGTTTCCGGGGCTGACCCACTGCCCACGGTCCGTGGCGTAGACGCACAGAGCAGGGCAAGTAAAGGCACCAGCCGAGTCAAACTCTCCACCAACAAAGACATCATCCGAATCCGGCCGAGGAGCAATGGCGTTGACCGAGACTTGGCCACCAGAACGGTCGAGGGCCTGAGGTTGATTGCTGGAGAAATCAGCATTGACAAGGCTGTACGAGAAAAGACCATTGAGGTCCGTGCCGCTAGCATTGCCAGTGAATCTGCCGCCAACCCACAGAGTCGAATCCGAATCCTGGGTAGCAAGGGCGACAATCGTAGCGGTAGCGTCTAATTGATCCGTGAGGCCGTTCACCTGGTTAGAGTCGGAAGTGTTAACAAAAAGGAGGTTGTTGAACTCGGAACCGTTCGTGCCAGTAGCCGAGAAATGACCGCCAATAATGGTAATGTTAAGGCTGTTCTGCTCGTATACCAGACCAGTGACCACGCCCGTAACATTCTGAGAACTTGTCGAACGCTTGGCAAGACCCGAAGAAGCCGACTCTGCCTGGGGCTGGATCTGGATGGGATAGCGTTGCAGGCCAAGCTGTTCCGCGTTGATTAGGCCAACAGCGCCGCTCGCTTCCAGAGCCTGAGACGAGACAGCCCCCGCGAACAGGGGGTCGGAATCCGGGACTTCCGTCCAAGCATTGAGCTGACCCGAAACCGCGATCGCCTGCACATCCAGGTTACGAAGCCAGTTCCCTCTGGAAGGGGACCAGAGAGCGATACCCTCAACGGGGAAAGTCGCGTTCTCGCCGAAAGCCTGAACACCGGTAATGTCACCGCTCACTGCGATGACGTACTCCGGTGTATCCGCTGTCAAGTTAAGACTCAGGGGAACGATGTGAGCAACACTGCCGTTGATACCGGCACCTAGGGGCTTCCATTCGTTGTCAGACGTCGAGTACAATGCGATACCATTCAGACCATCCACCGAGTTTTCAGCCGTGTTGGTGAAGTTGCCGCCAACAAAAAGGTCCGTGCCATTGAGGTAGAGAGCGCGGACTTCAGAGTTGAGGCCACGGTCCGTAAGGCTGACAGTTGCGTTATCTTTGATGGCGAAAATGTGACTGACGTTGTTGCTGGTGAAATTGCCACCAATGTAGATCGCATTGTTGTCAGTGACCATGGCGTTGATTCCCGCAGAGCTACTGAGTTGGGAGCCTGCAGTGTCCACGACAGAGGCCGAAAAATCGTCGCTGACGGTATCCATATTGGGGTCGTATTCAAAAAGGCCATTGAGCCCACCGGAGGAAGAACTCATGAGTTCGAAGCGCACACGTTGGGCGACAATGTTCAGAGGTCCTTGTTGGCCATCGGCGGGTGTGAGAGTGACGGATGGGCGGAACGAATCGGAAATGGCATCCACGTAGCCATAATAGATTGTGTCGTACTTGTCGTAGTAGTTTGTCTGGAACAAAGTCGTGGAGATTGGGGCGCCTGCAGTCGTCGTGCCGTTGGTCATGCTGCCTGTGATGTTAACCTGTCCGCGAGTGTCGCAAGAATCATCTTGTTTACACCCAGGAGTGTACAGGCGTACGGTATAATTGCCGGACTGCTGAATGTTAGGCTGAAAAACCACAGCAGCTGAGCTGCTGTTGACCTCCTCTCCGCTCGAGAAGTTCGCTCTAAGCCACTGCGAGCTGCTTGAGTGCGATGCCTCAACTGCCCAGGGGCCGGTGCTGGTAGCGGCAGCCGAGGTACTATTGCTCTCACAGGTAGGCTGGTTAAAGTCGTTGATGGCAAAAGCATAAATGTCATCTTGGTACAATTCGATGCCAGACAAACCAGCACCGTCGCCGTACCACTCGGAGATATCGATGCGGAAGGCATTCATGCCAACTTGGTTGACGAAGTGGAAGTCCTGGTGCGTGGTGTTGCCTTGCGGAAGAGGGCAGCGAGCATCACACGTGATGTTGTTGCCATTGGAATCAATGTGGGTGAGGTTCATGATACCGCCATCGGGAAGAGCGGTGAAGCGCCAAGTCCTTGTTCCACGGCCATCCTGGTTGGTGTTGTACAGGCGTAGCTTGGTCGGCTGGAACCCAAACTGAAATTCGGCTTTCCAGAATCCCGGTGAGGCGTCCTCCAATAGCCAAACATTGCCTGATCCACCCTGCCCTGCCTTGCAGATGATGTTCTCGGGGTCGCTGAATCCGCTTCTCGTCGAAGAAGCCTGGGTGGTAATGTTTCCAGCTCCCAAGGGGATAACCTGCTGGTCCTTCTGTTTCGGCGTTGTAGTGTTACCGAGCCCATCAAAAGATCCTCCGAAAATGATATGGCCATCAGAGTTCTTGACAATAGAAGAAACGGGTCCATTGAAGCCGGCAAAGGGTAGGTTCGTCCACTCATCCGTCCATGCGAGAGCGTTGGTGGAGTTCGCGGCAGAAAAAGAGCCGCCGACGTACACGATTCCAGAATCCGAGTCGCAGTACAGGCTCTTGACGCTGCCGGTTAGTCCCTCCAACGGGGTGATTTTGGACGTGTTTGGGTTGAAAAGCGCCACACCCTGCGTCTCGACGCCGCCCAAGCTCGTAAAGTTTCCTCCGACGACGATGCCGGTTAGTGAACCATCCTTGACGAAAGAGCACATGGCCTCGATATTGGCATCACCAACGGCGAGGTTGGCGAAGGCGCCGTTGGGGAAGCGCGACAGGACTGCCTGGCTGCCATTCGTGAGATAGGTGTTTTGCTCTTGGCCTACCCACTCGTAGATGGAGAGGGCGTCGAAATTGCCGGCAAGCGCGACGCGGCCAAGCTCGGAAATGTCGATGTTCGGCGAATCGACGGGGTCGAAGGAGACGGCGCGTGTTGTGGGGGCGCCGATCAGGGCGGCTGAGAGAAAAGCGGCTGCAAGCCTACCGGCCGACATGACCGGCGATGAGGATGAAGACCTCATGGCCTGAGCCGGCGGCAACCGGGTGGAGCGGGCGGAGAGCAGTGCGGAGGGCGGTGGTGTCGTGGTTGTGGAGAAAGTCGCAGGGAGTTCAGTGTTGACAAGAGCACGACATGCCGGGGCGGAAAAGCTCGTAGTAAGGTACCCGGATCGCAAACGGGAGGTGATGAAGCAGACGGGGCGGCGGCGAATGGGAAGCGGCGCACAGGGTCGGAAACAAGGCGGGCCCGGGACGGAGGCGCAGGGGAAGGGCTGGCGTGCGACGTGGCGCTGGTAACGAGTGACTGTGGGTGAGAAAGTTCGGACGCAGGAAAAACCAAAGAGAGCGACAGCCGGCGACGGACGTGCGAGTCGGTCGTGGAGACGTGAAGGATGAAGATGGAGTTCGAGATCTCCTCTGCAGCGTGCAGAGTCAGCGGCGCGCTGGGGGCCTTCGCAAAACAGCCTGAGACGCTCGCACCAAGCCCACGTTAGATGAGCTCCTGAGCGGCCTGAGCCACGGCCGACGCGGCTTAACGACCCACTTCGCGCCCGCACGGGGCGCTGTGCCCTGACAGGGCCGCCAGCCGGTGATACGCTGTCTGCTTCTGCAGCCTGTCTGCATCATCGCGCGAGTGACACGGCCAGCGCCAGCACCAGCGCCAACGCCCGCGCGGCCGTTGGATCGCGCCGCAAGGGGCCGCTGTACTCCTCCACTCCACGCTACACCTACAGCTCACTCTATCCCAACCCACCCTGTTCGTACCAAGCGCGCGCCGCTCCTCAGCTCGTGTGCGCGGACATTCCGGAAGCGTTCATTGCGCCGGCAGGGCCTGGCCATCCCTGGCCTGGCCAATCACCGACCCCGGCTTCTCCCTCTGGCGTCCCGCGAACCCATCTGCCGCTGCTGCATGCAATTCGCACGCACAGAAGCCGTCATCAAAGAAACTTTGCCTCAGGCTGCCTTGTGATTGGCGATCTGCAGCTCGGCCGATCTGGAAGCTTCGCTCCGCCATGCTACCAAACCGCCTGGTTCCTGCGTCCTCTTGGCCCACAACATCCTCGAGCGGTGAACTGCCAAGGCCACGACGCCGCGGGAACAGAGACGCGCTGTGCGACGTGTGCGACTCCAGCCCGTCTTGGACTATTGTCATCGCAGAGCCGCCAGCCTTCCTGTACGTCCGACGCAAAGCGGTACCAGAAGAGACTCAATTCGTACTATCTAATAATCCCGGTGGCAGCCAATCGTCCCGCCTTCGCCACCAGTTCGCTGGATATCCTCATTTCTAGCAGCATGTCGATAAACACAGCATCCGCGTGCAGGGTACCACAGTCTCAGATGCACATGTGCTGCACAATCGAGCAAGGAGCGCCACGCCAACCTCTCCAGTCATTCTCGTGAAGTCATTACCGTCGTTGCATCGTAGCAGCATGCTCGCCGCTGGTCTAGATGTCGTTGTAGCCCAAGAACCTCTTCTCGAGATGCTTGTCGGCAACCGCCCACGTCCATGCGCGCCCTGCCTCTCCGCACCAGAGCGCCGAGGGATCGTCAGACTTTTCCATCATGCCGTCCTTGTCCATCTGCTTGATCTCGTGGCCCGTGGTAAAAGTGAGAAAGTGCTCGAACTCAGGGTCCTCGAGCGTGAGGGCGTTGCCTGAGATACCGTGACACAGGCACGGTTCCTTTGTCAAGAGGCCACGCTCGAGAATGCATTCCTGGCCCCGCCTAACAGCCCTATCGATACGGTCCTGCATCTTGGGGAAATACTGCCTGATTGACTGAAGCGATGCAATCACACCAGGGGCGCCGTGGCAGAACTGGACGAGCCGGTCTTTGCCAGGCGGGATGGACGAGGGCCAGTTACCGCTATCGTACTGATAGCTGAGAACAGCGCCTAGGTCAGCTTCCAATTTTGGTGCCATGGCGGGGTCGGTGAGCACGATCTGCGTGATGATGCCAATGGTGCCATGGACCGCACCGAGGTAGGCCTTCCCGTGCCACTTCCACGGGCGGGGAGAGTCCATGATGGCATCGATTACTTCATCCGTGGTGTCGTCGATGAGCTCTTTGGTATCATGGTCGTCCTCGAACGACGCCCTCACTAGCCGCAAGAGGTAGAGATACCCCGCACGACCGTAAAGCCATTCATTGCCAGCGTCTTCGTCGGCAGTCACAGCAGCATAGTTGCAGAGCTCCTTGGCCATGTCGGCGTCCTTGGCAGACGCGGCGCCCAGGGCAAGGAGAGCCATGATGTCGTCGGCGACACCGCACTTCTTGACGGTAGGTCCGGGGTAGCTCTTCATGTGCTGTTGCGCCAGTTCCAAATAGGCGGCGAACCAGGAACCGAGCGGGTAGTCGCCGATGGTCATTTCCGGATAGAGCTGTTGCAAGCGGAAGAAGAGGAATGAGACGCTGATTGGGCCATAGTAGAGGCCGCCGCCGGGCGGGATCCTGTCGGGCGGGTAATCGTTGACCAGGCGGACTAGCGACGCAGTGAGCTGCTTGTAGGGGTCTCGCCGGGAGAGGGGCTGGTCATTGCGGAAGTAGCGCGGAAGCGCCTTTGGCTGCGCAGCTGTGGTCATGGTGGCTGTGGAGTCTGCGATTGACGTACGCCCCCAAATCAAGGGTTTGATTGCCGTTGTGAAGCTACAAGGGATGCCGATCGGAATATTGGGAGGTAGGTGCTCAGCCGGGCCAGAGCTGCGGTGGTGACGTAATGGGACGGCTGTCTAGCGACTGCGACAAGCGCTCCCTTGCTGCTGCAGCAAAATGCTTGGGCCGGCGGGAGTGAGGGATGGAAATGCTCGCAAAGTGAAGATCAGGACTGATGATGAGGGGTAGAGGGGGATTAAAGTGGACTCGGTTGACTTCCGAGAGGGCTGGAGGTTGTCGTTGGGCTGCGGCCCTGTGACGGGATCCCGCCCCGCGACTTGTTTCGAGGCAGAAGCCTAAACCACCCAGCCACTTTCACGGACATCCTTTGTAATTAGGTAGCACCCTTGCTCGCGGAACATCATTTCACCAAGTCCGCGCTGCCGACCATTGCACCGCTGCTCGAGCTACATTTGCATCGTGCGGCGGGCCAGCTCACAAGAACTCCGCGTGCCAAATTTGTATGAGAGTTATCTCCAGGTTTGCATACTTCAGCGACATTCCAACGGATGCTTACATCCCTCCGCACTGTCAGACACGTATTGTTACACGAATCAATACTCCCGTGAGCTCCTTGTCGTTCTTCTGACTCTCTTAGTTTCTTTCTCCTTCACTTCGAGAACAGAGTGCTCCTCTTCGGGCTCCCTCTTCACCCTTTTGCTGACCGCTTTCTTCTCCACCGTCGTCTGCTCGACAGCCGGTCCTTCTGGCTCGGATTTGATCGCCACCTTCTCATCCTTCGTCTCAACCTTTGCCACAAGGCGTTCCGAGAAAGCTTTCAGATCAGCCGTGAACAACACCGAGTGGGCCCAACCCGCTTCTTTACCCCAAAGGCTGCGGAATTTATTTGCAACTGCGTCATAGGTCGCCTTGGTCAGACTGCTGTGCTTGCCTTTCCCAAAACGGTAGTCACGCTGCGCGATCTGCCACACTAAACTCATGTCAGTCATGCACAATGGTCTAGGGTAATCACTTACCATGAGTATCAACCGGCACAGCCTCTCCCCACCCGAGACCCATAAGACAGACGCAATCGGCCACCTTTGGCCCCACACCCTGAAGAGCAAGCAGCTGCTCATGTGCCGACCTGTAGCCCTCGCGGCCACTCTCGACGAATTCTCCGGCCGCTTTGGCTTCTGCACCCAGCACCGGACTCTCGGGATTTCTGAGACTGTCCAGCCAGCCGTCTTCCTTTTCCGTTATCATGACCGCTGTCTGGTACAGGTACTTGGCTCGGTATCCAAATCCTAGCTGTCTTAATTGTTGTTCGACTTTCGGGTCAGTCAACGCCGATGCTGGAGGGAAGTCGTGAAAGGCTTGCGAGCCTACGTGGCCTATGAGTGGGCCATAATTTGTGCACAGCTTCTCCACCATCTGCGATATCCTAGCAATATTGTTATTGCTGCTGCAAATGAATCCGACCAGTGCTTCCCAGGCATCCTGCTTCAAGATACGAACTCCTGTAAATTTCGGTGCCTTCTTTTTGAAATTGGCATCCGCTGCTGCCCATTCTTCGTACAATTGGCCCAGATTCGGCTTCAGATTGAAGTAATGTTGAATAAGTTCGAGGGTGTCATCGGCGTTTGGAGCCGGAGATTCGGCTGTGGAGGGCGAAGTCGAAGGCGGAGGGGTCAATGGGACTTTGGAATGCTCAGGAAATATAGCGCGATAGTGTAGGTGCTCAGGGTCTTGCCGCAACGAGAGGATTCGGCCATGGAGGGCGCACGACCATTCGTCCTCGGCGGACTTGCGCCATCTATCGAACGCACGTTGTCAGCGCGATACGAGATGCAGGTGTACATGTGCCTAACCTAAAGGATTGGCCGCAGCGTAAAGTTGTATTGATACATAGTTCAGTGAGACTTATTGGCAGCCGCTGCCATTCGGTGATGCGCAAATTGCCCATGTTGTAGCGATGCAGGTCGCACGCGAGTGAAAGAGGTAGACGAGAGCGTCGGATTGCTCCCAATAAAGACAAAATTCCGCGGCAATCCGGAAGCCACCTCAAGTATAGAAAGGTTGAGTGGGATATCGGCAGCAGTCTAGTTGTGGGAGGTATGCGGAGAAAGCGATCTAGAGAAGACGCGACCGAAGACGCCACTTGACGCGTTTCGGTGCCCGCGGAATTACGCGCACGCGTTCAGACTATGCTAGTGGCTCTCAGCGAAGGGCATTGGGCCTGCTTCGCACCGGCATTTTTATTTGAACCACGTAGAGATCGGAGTGAGTATATCTATGGCGTTTCGAAACAGGTTCGGGCCATCGCGAAAAGTGCTGTCGCCGAGACGGGCGCGTGTGTAGCAGTCACGGGTACGGGCAGTAAAGTGGAGGCGGTATAGTTGGCTGCCCGAGCGAGCAAGAGGTTAGCGTCGGTTAGGTTTCTTGAGCCTCGCCGGCCAGCATCTTCACTGCTGTCCAGCTCCACAACCTTGCGATCAACCTCAACCACATCCCCTCCTCCCGACCGTCGCACGCGCTTTTACAGCTCGGCGGCCCACCAATCGCGCAACTTATCGCTGCCTACGCCTTTGCGCACTTCCGCCGATCATGAACGGCGACAGAGGTGCGTCCGATTCAGCTTCATTCTTCATCTGCTCAAGATGCTAACTCTACTTAAACAGATGGCGGCCGGTCGCGCGACCATTATGTAAGCTAGCAATAAGTCCTCGACGCCGGCGAAAGTGTACTAACAAACCCGCTGTCCAAGTCTTCGCGCGGAGATCGCGATGACCGCCGCGACCGTGACCGCGACCGACGCCGCCGTTCCAGATCTCCCGGCCACCGAGGCTCCCGACGTGATTACGAGGTAGACACGTACTCTTCCAGCCGTGACTACAGAGAGCGGGAGCGTGAGGACCGTTATGCGGGTAGGGACAGGCACCGCGACGATCGCTGGGACAGAGACCGTGGCTCGCGCAGGGAGAGACGAGAAGATGATGAAAGGCCATCGCGCCGGGACCGCGACCTGTTTGATGACCGCGGAGGACGTGGGAGGAGGGACAGGGATGAGCTCGGCGGACGTGGTGGCGGTGCAGGTGGCGGCGGCGGCGGCGGCGGTAGGAGGAGGAGTGCCTCGCCGCCGCCCAAGAAGAGGGAACCCACACCGGATCTCACCGATGTAATCCCCATCATGGAGCGGAAGAGGCGTATGACGCAGTGGGATATTAAGCCGCCGGGTTACGAGAACGTGACCGCGGAGCAGGCCAAGCTTTCGGGCATGTTCCCCCTGCCTGGTGCACCTCGCCAGCAGCCCATGGATCCCAGCCGCCTGCAAGCCTTCATGAACCAGCCCTCTGGTTCAGCAAGCGCTTCCGCTCTCAAGCCGTCAAACTCGCGGCAAGCAAAGCGCCTTTTCGTCTACAACTTCCCCAGCTCCGCCACCGAGGATTCCATCCAGGACTTTTTCAACCTTCAGCTCAATCATCTCAACGTCATTTCCAGCTCTGACCCTTGCATTTCAGTGCAAATCTCCAAAGACCGCACGTTTGCTCTCTGCGAGCTGAAGACGCCGGAAGACACTACCATGGCGCTGGCTTTGGACGGTCAATCTATGGAGCCGGAGGATGCGTCCAATGGGGCCAGCAACGGAGCTCACGCAGGCCTCCAGATCTCTCGCCCGAAGGATTACATTGTTCCCGCGCAGAGTGACGACGCTGATTACCAGGAGGGTGTCATATCAAACAACGTCAAGGATGGCCCGCACAAGATTTGCATCTCGCAAATTCCGATCTACCTCTCGGAGGAGCAAGTAACGGAGCTGCTGACATCCTTCGGCGAGCTGAAGTCTTTCGTGCTGGTCAAAGATACTGGCACTGACCAGTCGAAGGTAACAACAAAGCCATCTGACGCGTCTCGGATTTGCTCTGTGCTGACACAAACAGGGAATTGCGTTCTGTGAATATGTTGATACGACTGCGACCAACATTGCGGTGGATGGGTTAAACGGCATGGAGATTGCTGACGAGAGCTTGAAGGTCAAGAAGGCATGCGTTGGCATTCAGCAGGCATCCGGGCTGGAAATGGGCGTCAATGCCATGTCCATGCTTGCCGGGACGTCTTCGAATGATGCTGAGCAAGGCCGGGTCTTGATGCTTCTTAACATGGTTACGCCAGAGGAGTTGATGGATCCCCAAGAATATGAAGGTGCGTGTGTTTCAACACATTTGTTTCGGGGCGGCGCTGACAGATTACGCAGAGATCCAAGAAGATGTTCATGAGGAGTGCAGCAAGTATGGCCAGGTCTTGGAGCTCAAGATTCCCAGGCCGCAGCCGCCCAAGGAGAACAAGGGCGTCGGGAAAATCTTCGTCAAGTACGACACGCCCGACTCGGCGCAGAAGGCTTTGCGTGCTCTGGCCGGCCGCAAGTTTGCGGACCGTACCGTCGTCGTCACCTTTTTTGGCGAGGTAAGCTCGTCCCCTGGCAGTGCAATTCCATGAGCGCGGATACTAATGGGAAATAGGAGTACTTCGACGTCGATGCTTGGTGAGGCGGCAGCACATGTCTCCTGGCGACGCTAGCCCGGTCGTTGTTCATTGCGTCTTTGACTTCTGGCAGATTGAGTTCACGGCATTCAGGGGGTTGGGATATAGGTAGCCTCGTGGGAGCGATTCGAATGTAATTCTAGCGGAGCTTGGGTAGCTGGTGACTAAAAAAGCACGAGGCCTTTGGGCCGGATTAGGTGGAGGGCCGGAATCTGAAAATATACAAGCGGCGCCGCGCTTGCAACACAGACCGGCAATTTGAAACCGTGTCATGTTGAGCACGCTCATGTAGATCGGTATACCCCGCGCGCCGCAAATATTATGGGGACAGCAGCCGCGGACGAGGCGGGCGATTTGATTGACGAAGAGTCGTCATTCGACCATCTCGCTTACACGACGCCTCAACGGCGTTGCTAACCCCAAACCCGTCCGCGGCTGTTTTGAGGCAACCGGTTTCCCTTCTTATTATGCGGGATTGTCGCGTGCTCCCCAGCATGATATCACCGAAAGGCCCTCGGCAGGTCCACTTGCTCCGCCAGCCCGCACCGCCTGTATCATGTCGTCGTTGGCCAGCAGCCCGCTCGACGAGCTGAGTCCGATCAGCAGGCGATCTCGTAAGTAGATGGGCGAAACACGCGCGAGAGCGACGTTTGGCGAGCGCGCCGGCAGACCACACTGACATGACGCAGGTCGCCGCAGCTCGACGGTCCTGAATCCACGATTCTATGTCGACAACTCAATATGGAAGGAGGCGCCCGTCCTCATAGGCACGACCAAGTTCAAGCCGCTGCCCGATGCGCGCAACATCATGGTCACCGGGGGCGCGGGCTTCATGTACGCCGCAGCACGGCCTGCCGGGGCCTTTCTGGGAGAGCTTTGCTGACCCAGAGCCTACAGCGCGTGCTGGTTCGTCCGACACCTGACGTTGACGTATCCCGAATACCGCATCTACTCGTTTGACAAGCTGGACTACTGCGCGTCGCTCAACAACACGCGCATCCTCGACGCGGCCCCGAACTTTACCTTCGTCCAGGGCGACATCACCTCGCCGGCCGACGTGCGGCGCTGTCTCCGCACCCACGACATCGACACCATAGTCCATTTCGCCGCGCAGTCGCACGTCGACCTGAGCTTCGGGAACTCCTACCAGTTCACCAACACCAACGTATACGGCACGCACGTTCTGCTCGAGAGCGCAAAGGCGCACGGAGTCAAGAAGTTCATCCACATCTCCACCGACGAAGTGTACGGAGAGGTCGAGGAAAATGGCGACGATCTGGGCGAAACCAGCCTGCTGGCCCCGACAAACCCATACTCGGCCAGCAAGGCGGCAGCGGAGATGATGGTGAACGCATACTGGAAGAGCTTCAAGCTGCCCGTCATCATCGTCCGCGCGAACAACGTGTACGGGCCGCACCAGTTCCCAGAAAGTAAGGACAGGGCATCTTTTTATATCTACTCAACTCCACAACGCACAGATCAAGTCAGGCAAGCGATGCTGATCACACCACAGAGATCATTCCCAAGTTTGCGATGCTGCTGCACCGCGGCCGCAAGTTGCTGCTGCACGGCGACGGCACGCCCACGCGGCGATACCTATACGCAGGCGACATCACCGATGCGCTCGACACCATCTTCCACAAGGGCGCCGTGGGTCAGATCTACAACATCGCGTCCAAGGACGAGGTGTCGAACATGGAGCTCTGCCGCAGGCTCTTGAGGCTCTATGGGCTCCCGGCCAACACGCCCGAGGAGTTCAGGCGGTGGGTGGTGCACACCGAAGACCGCCCGTTCAATGATCACCGGTACGCCACCGACGGTTCGAAGCTCGCGAAGCTTGGATGGAGGCAGCAGACGAGCTTCGACGAAGGGCTCCGCATCACGGTCGACTGGTATCGGCGCTTCGGCGAGGTCTGGTGGGGGGACATCAGCCGCATCCTGACGCCTTTTCCCGTGGTCGAGGGAAACGAGATTTTCACACAGGAGGAGCATGACGCTCTAGACGAGGGCACGCAGACGTCGGAAGAGGAGGAGTACGTGTGGAACGACAGGGCGCTATATCATCTGCAGGCATCAGGAGGCACTGTGTGACTGAGCATTTTAGAAGACGGCACGCGAGGGTGTAATATTAATTGCGGAAGACAGTTCGTTAGATTGATTAGATACCAGAGAATACATTTGCTTTTCGGTTCCTCATCATGTCGTGCATCTTCACGTGAATAATGATTGAGCCCAGGGCCCGACCCGTCAGGCGCCAAGGCCGCGTTTCGGTGGCGGGGAGCGGGTGCGGAGCGGCGGTCGGGCGGGCAAAGCGCAGCACCTGCAGCGGCGGCGACCTTGGGCCGCGAGATACGGGGCCGGGGGGCGTTTCATGCACTGCCTCAGACAACGTACGAAGCGCCGCAGTCAGCCCTCCCTCTCTTTCACAGCCCTCTCCTTCCTCTCACCTTTCTTGCAATCCAAAATACCCAGCTGCTGCTGCCTGAACCAGGAATTGCAGCGACTAAATACAATCGCACGAGGCTTTCCCGCGGAAACCCTCGCTCCCCCTCCATTCGGGGACCTAAGCTACGCAGGACCCTTAGGCTATCTCCCCTTTTAAGGTCATATTTAACCTCGAACCCCTCCAACGCGACCGGGACCAAAAATAAAGGAAACACCAATCTTCGAAAGAAATTCTATATTTCCCTCCGCAAAAAGAAATCATGGGCCTCTTCAGCAAGAAAGACAAGTCCGCCTCGGACGCCGCCAGCGACGCCGACCGCAACGCCCTCTTCGGCAGCAAGAAGGGCTCGCCCGCCCCCTCGTCCGCCAACCCGTACGCGCAGCCCCCCGGCGGCGCCGCTCCTCCCCCCTACTCCGGCGGCGGCCTCAGCGACCGCGCCCGCGCCGAGAAGAGCCCCGTCCCGCCGGGCGGCTACGGCGCCGGTGGAGCCGCGTACGGCGGCAGCGGTGCGTACGGCCAGGACAGGTACGGCGGTGGAGCCGGTGCCGGCGGCGGCACCACGAGCAGGTACGGCGCGGGCGGATACGGAGGCATGGGCGACTCGGACGCGGGCAGGCAGGAGCTGTTTGGCAACGCCGCGCAGAGGGCGCAGCAGCAACCTGCGGGGCCTGGCGGTCCGTACAGCAGCACGGTGGGAGGCGCGAACAATGCCGCGTACGGCTCGTATGCGGACAGGCAGCTGACGCAGGAGGAAGAGGAAGAGGAGGACGTGGCCGCGGCGAAGCAGCAGATCAGGTTCAGTGAGTTGCCACCACCCTTTCCCCGATGGTTTGAAAGGAGGCGCCGGTGTTCGGGGTGGATAGCTGGGCTCGAGGAGACTTTGCCGGTGCTGACTGTTTGAATAGTGAAGCAGCAGGATGTTTCGTCAACGAGGAACGCGCTCCGTTTGGCCGCTCAGGCTGAAGAGACGGGTCGGGATACTTTGGCGCGATTGGGCGCGCAGGGAGAGAGTGAGTCTTTGCCCCCTCATGGCACCCCATGTGCTACTTTATGGCAATTGGAACGCATAGGGGCTCATACAGCTGGGAACAGGAATCCACAACACGGAGAAGAACCTCGATCTCGCGGAGAACCAGAACAGGCTTGCGGAGGAGAAGGCGCGCGAGCTCAAGACGCTGAACAAGTCCATGTTTGCGTAAGTGCTTACAGCTATTACTACCACACCACAAGTGTAGTTCAACGCGGCTAACTTGTAATGCGACGTCGCGTAGCATGCACGTCTCCAATCCCTTCACCGCATCTAAGCGCCGCGAGGCCCGCGACCAAGCTATCATCGACACGCACCGCAAGGAGAAGCAGCAACGCGAGGACACGCGCGCGGCGGCGTACGATTCTGCGCAGCGCCAGCAGCAGATGCAGAAGGACGTCAACCGCCCAGGCAACTTCGGCGGCAGCAAGCAGGCTAGCCTGGCTGAGCGCTCCAAGTACCAGTTCGAGGCTGACTCCGAGGACGACGAGATGGAGAACGAGATTGACAGCAACTTGGACGCCCTGCACGGCGCCGCCGGCCGTCTCAAGGGCCTGGCCGCGGCCATGGGCAACGAGGTCGACCAGCAGAACAAGCACATCGCCCGCATCACGGACAAGGTTAGTCACAGCCATTCTCTCCTTTTGCAACGTCTTGGATTCCTTACTAACTCCCACTTTCTAGACCGATCGTGTCGACGAGCAGATCGTGATGAACCGCTCGCGTCTGGACCGCATCAAATAAGCGTGGTCAGCATGAGACACCTCGCACACTGGATCCGTTGCCTTTGTACATACATGCGTTTTGACTTGGAACGAGAGTCACAGAAGAAACACAAAAAGATGGGGCAACGAATACGGATAGGGTTGCTAAGAACTGAGAGGATAGAGACTCTGCTCTCTTCTTCTGGCAGAGTTCATGGGGCATGGCGTTTTGGGATCAATCCTATTTTTTTTTCTGGATGCTTAACGGCACGAAATTCACTTTGCTCGATGCGTTACACACGTGCATAATGCAATATCGTCATGGGGATCATTTTGCCTTATGTCTCATTTTTTGACTCATGACAGTGATAGATTAGAAGAAATGAGCTGGACAGTGTTGAAGCTCTTTGATATTATCAATTAAATTGCTGTTCTACTTCTCAGACTCGCAAGTGAACTAGAACGTCTGCTGAAGAGGTACACCTGATTTAAAGTGATTCGTTTCATCCGCCGGCGAAGTCAGGCTTGTTTGTGCTCAAAGACACACCGAGACAAAAGTGTCGAAAGAGGCAAGACAATACCTGTGCTCTGTACTAATATGACATTTTATGCAGCGCTTGCAATATGCAGAACAGAAAGAATACAAGACCAACGTAACAACACATGAGATATCTGATATCAACGCATCGATGTGAAAAAAGTGTAGCATGCAAATGCGGCGACCAAGCTTGGTTTAGGAACCCCAGAAAAAAAATTAAAACGCCTCTGTGTGGTCCCCCAATCGCCAATTCTCCTCCCTCATGCTTGTGAAGGTTATAAGATGATGCTGCGTACAACCGCAACAAAAGGAAGGATGCTGCCGATAAGAAAAGTGGATATATAAGGAACGCCTATTCCCATGCCTTTTCTTTCTACAGACCAGCCAACACCGTCTGCACGCCGATACTGCTCGCATCCTCCCTGTTGCGGACGAAGCTCTTGAGAGCTTCCCTCTCACCACCGTTGACACCGCGTAGCCTCTCGCGCAGAGCCTCGGGCCCGATGACGAACAAGTTGGCAACATCGACCAGAATATCCATGCCGTTCTTTTCGAAGCCGCCGCTGTTTGAGCTCGCGGTCTGCTTGTTGTTGTCTGTGGACCCGCGCTTACCGCCGGATGCATCCGATGAAGAGCTACCCGACGTTGGCCATCCACGCACCAGCTCTGCGTACTTGGTCGCATCCTTAGATACGACCAGGCCACCGGTAAGTGAGACGGTGAAACGGCGGAAGTGGTCAAGCAACTGGCTGCGCAACCCAAGGGCAAGTTCGCTCAGGAAGAGACCGAGAGCGGGCTGTGATAATGTGGCAGTGGCTTGGTTGGCAACCTTGTCAAGAAAGCGCGTCACTGCCAGACACGTCGGCGTCTCGGCGCCCAGCGACACCAGGTCCTCGTCACGAGGTCGGAAATCCTGCTTTTTCTGGCCTTGAAGTAGCTTGGCCGCCCAGGAAAGACATACATCGATGGTCTTTTGGAGGATATTGCTGATCTTGTTTTCGAGATTTGTGATGGTGGTATTGGTGGTCTTCTCAATCTCGCGGCGGGTTATCAGAGATGGGGCAGCGAGAGGAAGAAGGACAGTATTGATAGACATCTGCAGGAGATGTAGAATTCCGATCGCAGTACGAAGAGAATAGAGGTATGAAATGTCCGGGGGGTTGTTCTTGACGTTCTCCTGAGAGGCAGCCAATTCGGCAGCACTAACACTTCATTAGCGTACTTATGAAAAGGAATACAGTATATCATCAACTTACGCGTCCAATGCTGTCTCCAGATAGATCTCACCGACGTGAGAAAGGAGCAGCCCAAGCATCGCTTGAACATCCTTCGGTGTTTCGTTGCCACCACTTAATTCGAGGCTTCGGCCAACCCCTTCGGCCAACCACTTGAGCATGCGTTTGGCATTGGGCAGACTGAGCTGACCGTCCTCCTCGGAGACCTCGATCTCCTTGTCGCTGTCTGCTTCCTTGATGCCAGCAAGCTGAAGCATCATACTTCTCTGTGAGGTTGAGATATCGGAAGATCCTAACCTCTCCATGTAGGCGTCTTTTGCTGACGCGAAGAGTTCACGACCTCTTTGACTCAATGAGCCCAGGTAAGATGTTGCGATCTTACGTCTCTTCGACTGGTAAACAGTGAACTTGAAAAGTAGCGACGAGTATAGTTCTTCTAGGTTCTTCTTTTCTCTTTCGATATAAGAAGACCCAAGGAGGTACGGGATGAAGAGGTCCTCAAGCTGCTGGTCCAGCATTGCTGCAACTTGTGAAGTCACTGGTTCCGGATGTTCAGTCAAGCCGTGTGATTTGAGGTCGTCGACAAGAGAGCCGATGTAACTTCTTGCAGCTTGCAAAGAGCGGAGGAATGCTAGTGAGGAAATGGAGTTTGCTTTGTCAAGAACCATTTCCAACCGGGCTTGAATCTATATGGAAAGTCAACTTCATCATCTAAGTTTAGTAGCGGAGAACGTACGGATTGCTGGAACACGCGCTGCAAGAATCTGATCAAGACCTCGTCGGCGTAGGGGAATGCCTTCTTGATTATGAACGATTCTTCTTGGACGACGAGCCTGACCTCGTCGACTAGGGACTGGAGACTTGGCTCAACGCCTGGCGGTTCCGCATCCGGGTCGGCAAGACGGTCCCAACTACAAGAAGGTCAGCAAGTCGAGCTATAATAGCTTTAAATGGTGGGGTAGTACGTTTCACCGTCGCCTGCCAGCTCCTCGGTGACCAATTGGCTCCTGTCGATGAAGAACTGATGTTGGTTGACGAACAGTCCCATGACACTTGCACCGTCGTTGAAATCGCGTAACGCAGCAGCGCATTCCTTTCGCATGGATCAGTGGGAGTCGTCGTAAAGACATACAGAATGGTCTCACCCTCATGCCGTCAAAGTTCTGCCTCCGGTAGAAGTCATCAAACTGCTTCAACAGATCCTTTTCCAGCATCTCCAGGAACTTCTCAATTATCTCCCTCGTGTTGTGTTTCTTAGCCGGTGCACCGTTTTGCCCGTTGGCACCGTCGACTCCGTTTGTCCTGGGAACGTTCACTTGGCCATATTCTGGGTCTAACCTGTGGCTGAGTCGGAGCAATTGCCTGGCAATGTGCGCACACCGGACCTTTCCATCTCCACCTCCAAGCCGTCTGACGTCTTCTAACGATGACAGATCTCCTCGCTCGCTGACCTCCATCCAGCACTGGATGAGGAACTTAGCGTCCTGCGCACGTTGTCGCTGGCGGTCCAGTTCCTCCAGCCGTTCTCCGATCCGCACAGCGACATTGCCGCCACTCTCGCTGTCTACGTCATCGCTGACACCTCCGTTGAGCGAGTTATCCAGCCTATTGAACTGCTCTATGGCATCCTCGAGCTTCCTGCCCAGCGATTCCGTCTTCTGGCCGTGCTGTGCCTCGGCGCGGCGCACCGAGCCGGAGAGTTCGTTCTCCTGGAGCTCGAGGTCCTCGGATAGGGTGCCCAAGCGAGCCAAGGCATGTTCGAATGTACGGATCAAGGGCTTCGGGTCAAAGGCCACCTGGCGGGCAGGGTTTCCTGAACGACGGCTGGCGGGGACGGCGGCGTCAGAGAGAGTCTCGATGAAGTCCTTGACAATGAAGTCCTGGTTTTTGAAGGTTTCGAGGGAGAACTCGGGGCCGCGGTAGGAGGTGGCGCGCGAAGTGCGGTTGGACGTGACCGACTTCGCGTCGGAGGCGGGGCCGACCATGGCGATCACCAGTGGTCGCCGACGAGACGCTGATAGGACAGGCCGGACGAGGCGCGACGGCGGGCTTCTCGGAGTTCCTCAATGGCCTGCTGCTCGCGGAGGTGGTAGCGGTGCTCCTCGGCGGCGCGCAGGTCTTCGTAGGAGCGGAAGGGGAAGTACTGCTGGTAGGGCACGCCGGGGGGCGGATCGTCGTGCAGGCCCTCCTCGTGCTCGGAGGGGGTGACGCAACGGATGCTCTGGTAGCCGGGCGGGGTCTGGCGGGGCGGCGGGAGCGGCGAGTCGCGGTGGTGGTGGAGGGCGAGGCGGGCGTCGGGTTCGGCGTCGGCAGGTGTGGCGGAGGCAGACTTCTGGTCAGTGCTCGAGTCGTGGGTGGCGTGGGCGTGGACGAAGACGGCGTGCAGCAGGCCCTTGAGCTTGTGCACAAAGCGCACGAGCTCGTGGCGCGGGTGCAGGTCGCGTAGCTTCTGACGCAGACGCTGCACCGGTCGTTTCTTGCTGCGCGGAGGGGGCATGCGAGAGAAGGAGGGAGCTGGAGCGGCGAAGGTCTGGACGGCCATCCATGTCGGCCAAGTTAAGCTCGCGTGTTGAGCCACAGGCCACATCATAGCCGTGCGTCGCGTAGGGCTGCGCCGAGCCTTCTGCGCCTGCTTCTCTGACGACGCCTCAACACTTTCATGCCACCCTGCTATATACATGGCGTGACCCGCGCGCATTGATGCACAGACACTGATCCTCCCGCGCCCGCCTCCGCTTTCCCAGTGCTGCCTCCGCGACCTCTCCGTCCCTGTCCTCCACGCCCGCAGCTATGGTCGGCCTCCGCGAATCAGCTGCTCTCCGCAGCGGCGCCCATCCCGATGGCCGCCCGCTAGATCCCCGCGAGCGCGAGGCTCTCCTCAAGCCGTACCTACCGTCCAGCGCGAACCAGCCCTCGCCCGCCCGCCGTCCGTCGCAGAAAGGCCAGCGCAAGAAGCCTATGCGCCAATTCCTCCGCCAGCAGCTCTACCTCATCACCTACCTCACCATCCAAGCCATCTTTTCGCTCTACGTCCGCCTACGAACCGCCTACCATGCCGTCGGCGACCGCCTATGGGCCCTCATGTACTACCACCACCGCGCACCCGAGCTTATACAGAAGGACACCAAGCACCTCAGCAAGCTGCCCCAGCACCTGAGCATCGTCCTGGACTTCAACGACGACGAGCAGCGCGGAGCAGGCCTTGAGGGCTTGGTGAATGATATCAGCGAAGTTGCTGCATGGTGCGCCAGTGCCGGCATTCCCGCGCTGAGCGTCTACGAGAAGACCGGTATGTCCGCTGCCGCGCATAGTTGGCGCCTTTTCTAAACACTCTGTGACAGGCATCCTTAAGAACTATCTTCCTGCCACCCACCGTGCAATTTCTCAAAGATTGGAGTCCTACTTTGGCGCTGAGAAGAAGCCCACTCTCTCCCTCCGTGCTCCGAACCTTCCGTCCTTCAGCCCCCCTGGCACGCCTCCCGAGCCCGCCGCCGCGTCGTCTCATGATGCCAACGGCCGTGCTCCTCTCTCCCACCTGACGATCCTCCTGCTCAGCGCCGATGACGGACGCAGTACACTTGTCGATCTGACGAAGACGCTGACAGAAATGTCGCAGCGTAACAAGCTTGCGCCGTCTGATATTTCCATGGAGCTGATTGATGCCGAGATTACCGAGAGTGTTATGGGGGAGCCTGATCTACTGATCCTGTTTGGCCCGAGAGTCGAGCTCAAGGGATATCCGCCGTGGCAAGTCCGATTGACAGAGATCTAGTAAGTTTAACCCAAGACTTGCCTGTATCGCGCCAGCTAACAGCATTCAGCCATACTCCGGATACCTCGAGCGTCAGCTACCAGACCTTCCTACGCGGCTTGCACAAGTTTGCAAAGGCTCAGATGCGGTTTGGTAGGTAGATTCACGAGGAGAGCCGCTGAATGGCTGTCAATATTTGGTCCTTTCAAGCGAAAGCAGGCAATGCTGCATTCTTATTTCGATAGAAGCGTTCCCTGGCGTTGACGCTGGGTCATTTCTGCTCAAACATATGTCCTACAGCAGGTTTTCTTTTCAAGCATTGTATCTTCTAATAGATACCCTGAAGTCCTCTAAAGGAGGATTCAAATAGAGCGAGATACATTTCTCTTTTCAACCATCTTAGCTGTGAGAAAGCTTCGGCATTGCCGCTCAGCGTAGCATAATTCTTGTGTACAGCGATCAACATATACATTTACAGGGGTGTATGATGCGACTTTGAATCCCCAATGCCCAATAGCATCCCCATCACAATTCCGTCAGCTCCCATAACTCATCACCCAAATCACCATTCTCTTTTTTTTTTACAAAAAAAAAACAAAGAAAACCAACCATGTCCACTGCTGGCTGCTGAATCTCATTTTGGGAAGATGACAATCGTGTCTGGACCAAAGCTGCGTTGACTGCGTACAACATTACTAGTCCGAAAAGACCAACCCCTAAGTTACTCGCTTCGACTGTTTAATTGCAAGCAAATTTCGATTATGGGATAACGACCCACAGGATATGCCCACTCGTAGCCCTGACTCACCACTAAGCGAACATTGCGGCCATCCTTGAGCGAGAAGCACGACGAACTGGGAGAAGGGAAGTATTGAAGCAGCGCGGAAGCAAGCGGCTCGTTAAGAAGATCAATAGTCCCTTTTTACGATCTACTTTTCTCAAGCAGGCAAGGCAAGCTTGCCGGAAGGAGAATTGAAGCTGCAAGAGCGAACGACAGCGAACAAATGATAGTACTAAACAAAATAATAGATTCTATACTAAACTCACGTCTCTTCTCTCAAAACTGAAAAGTCTGACGTAATCTATCTCTCCCCCATCACCATCGTATTCCTTCAACCTTGTGAGAGAGATATCTGCATGTCCTTTCCCACCCTCTCGCCTCATCAACGCCCAGCGAAGAGTTACCGAAGTAAAGGCAAGAGAGAAACAACTACAAGAAACCAGCCGCAAATAAAATCAAAAGAGTCTCATGTCGGCGATATAGGTAGAGGATCCCCAACTAGACAATGGCAGAAGTCCCTGCTAGCCCTGACCACGTTCATGCATTCCCTCCCGCCCGTCAAGCGCATAACATCCATCAAAGTCCAATTCCACAATAAACACCCTTACCTGTCTATCACCGTATCGGCGGTTCGTGCACACCTCTACCAGTCGTCTTCATCATCGTCCTTCTTGTTCATTGCGGCTTGTCTCGCCCTCAAAGCCTCCGCCAATCCACCAGCCATGCTCGGCGCACCACCGCCTCCATTGCTTGCTCCGCTCTCAGCCGTTGAGTAACCGCTGTCCCTCGGGGCCGGCGGCGGCGCAGGTTTCCGGCCGGCCGGGCGTTTGGCCGGGGGAGCCGGAGGAGCCGGCTTCTTGGCAGCTGCGGCTGCGACACCGTTGGGAGGCGTGGGGACGGGGCGGGCAGTTGGTGGCGGCGGAGGAGGGGGAGTAGGTTTGGCGGCCTGGACGACCTCTTCGAGGTACGCAGAGGGTGCCCAGCCCTGGGCCGAACCATCGAGACGCTTGGCAAGCCACCAGCCTGTTAAAAACGATGTTAGTCCTTGTCTTATTCTCTTGAAGTAAAGTTTTTTGGGGTGGGATAGAAGCGCATACCGTTGTTCTCCTTCTGGAGGATGAGGATAACCTCGTCTTTCTTGACGCTAAGCTCGCCACTTGTTTGGCCACTGAAATCGTAGAGCGCCTTGAAGGTAGGTTCCCTTGGCGCTGCGGGCGGTCCAGGCGGAGGAGGCGGAGGCGGAGGAGCCCGCCCTGACGACGATGACGGGGTGCGCGAATGGCCATTTGACAACGCGGCAACTGGCTGTGGTACGGCTCTGGGCTGCTCTGCCGCAGCAGGAGCAGGTGTGGGCTTCGGACGGTTGGCCAGTTTCGAAGGGCCGCCGCCAGGGCCGCCAGGTCGCAGAAGCTTGCCCTTCGAGATTGGCTTCGCTGCGATCTGCTTACCCTTTGGTGTAGGCTTGGAAACAGAGTTGGGCGGCTCTCCTGCGCTGGTATGAATCGTTGAGCTCTTGTACAGGTCCTGTTGTGCCGGGACCTGCGGGTCCTTTTGAGTCTTGACAACAGCTATCTTGCCAGGCTTCTTATTGTATTCGACGGTTGGTCCGATCTTGAGCTCAAAGGTGCCGCGGGTGGCATTCGTAAGGTGGGTGAAGAATTCGGTCTTGAAAATGCAGTGGACAAGGGGGTCCGGCTCCTGTGGTGAAGCGGCTCCTATCGAGAACCAATCATCCTTGAGGTTCGAGCAGCTTATGAACTTGATAGCCCCCAGGGTGATTGTCCGTTCTGCAAGAATGGTGATTTGCTTGTTGACCATGGCCTGCTTGACGATGTAGACGTTCTTGTTCGTCAGAATCAGCGTACGGGGCTCAGCCTTACTCGAACGACCAAGCTTCGAGACAAGTACTTCCGCCCTGCATGAGAAGAGCACCGGTTCTCCCTTGATGTTGATGGAATCCGCCATGACCTCGCCGGGGCCTCCGTGATTAGCAATACCCAGGTAGTCTCCCATGAACCGACGGGAACCAGTCAAACTGTAACGTCTTCTCTCCTTCCTGCCGGCCAAGACTTGGTGGCCTTGGTCACGCCACTGAATGAACTCCTTGCCGCCGTTAAGCTTCCTCCAGAACCGCTGGATACGGATCGCACACTCGGTGCGGTATCGCAAGTAGTTGCGCCAAGCACGTTGGATCCTAATGGCCATGTTGTGCCAATACCTGTCTCTCATAGTCTCCAGAGCGAAAAGCGTCTCAGGAGTCTTGATGAACACCTTTGAAACACCCATTTGCCACTCTTCCGCAGGAATGCTAGTGTCCTTAAGGATCTGCTTGGCTCCCGTCTTGTAGTCACCAGTCCAGGTGTATTCTCCTGCGTACGAAGTCTTCGGTGACAGAAGGAAGAAGCGCTCGACGAACTTTTCGAATGTTTGACGAGAAGCAAAACCAGCACGGCGGATTCTGACGTTCTCCTGAAGACCGAGATACTTGATCTGATGCAGGACGTTGGCCTCGTTGAACTCGCTAGGCGACTTGTTCTCGTTCGGCTTGATGGTGCGGATGTACGACGGAGAGGCCTTCATGAGGGTTGCGACTAGGTCGTTCGCGGAAACCTTGATCTTATCACCAGCGGTCGGCGGACGGCGCTTGTTGTCCGTATCAACCTGGTGAGGGAACAGCGTGTGGACGAACTGGTTCGAGCTCTGGCCGACCAAGACAAGCAAGTCCTTGAGGAGCTGGTCCTTATTCTTGTCCGTCATTCCCTGGACCGCGTACTCGACGTCACCGGCGTAGTGCTTGATGATGAAGTTCCCTTGGCGTGCCGCGAAGTTGGGATGCGAAGAGAGACCGTTGAGACGCTGGACGAAGGTGTTGTCGGCGGCGGAGGGGTCGGCGTGGGCGGTCGCGCAGGCGTCGTTGAGGGTAGCGAAGACACCGGCGGGCCTCTTCTCTTCGATCAGTTCGCAGACGACCTTGTTATCGAAATACTTGATGGGGGTCCATTTGATCTGTTCTCTTTCATATTCTTCTTGCTCAGTCTTCAAGGTCAGCTGGATGAAGATCTGTTGCAGCTTCTCATTGACATAGTTAATGCACAGTTGCTCAAAGCTGTTGCGCTCGAAGATCTCGAAGCCGTAGATATCCAAGATACCTATCGAGTGGGCCTGTTCTCCACGAGCCTTCAGGGACATGTTGATTCTCATGACGATCCAATCGAACATGTTAAAGTAGATGGCCTTCGCCAGAGCGTCTCGGACAGACGCTGCTTGTGCACGGTTCAATGGAACATCGTAAACAGAGCCTCTCCGGCCGCCGCGGCTGGTCTCCATGACTCTCTGGGTGAGAGCCTTGTTGACGTGCGCCGAATCCACCTCCAATAGATAGGCAACGAAATCAACGACGGACTGGTCTGATATGGCTGCATTCCCCTCATCGTTTTCTACGAATGTTACGTTGCCCAGCCACAGAATGGTCGAGAGCATGCGGAAAACGTTGTCCTGCTCCTCTTGTGACATGCCGATAATCTTCATGGCGTTGAGGGTGTCGTTGAATTCGGCGAGATCGTCTATGCCGTCCACATCATAACATTGCGATTTGCTTGTGTAGACGTAGGACTGCGGCTGCTGTATGCCAAACGACTCCCTGTAGCTCTGCGAAGCGCCCTTGGCGAATTGGTAGAAGATGTGGAAGTTTCTCTCGTTCTTGATCTGGCCGACAACTCGCGACTTCTCGAGAAGGTAGTTGTTGATGTTTGCTCCGACGGGCTCTCCTTGCGAATTGAACTGGATTTCGAGATACTTTCCGAATCTCGACGAGTTGTTGTTGCGCAACGTCTTTGCGTTTCCGAAGGACTCGAGCAGCGGGTTCGTTGCTAGCACCATGTCCTTGATCTCCTGAATGGAACTGTTGCTGCCGCCCGACACGTTGGCAATGTACTGCATAAGCCGCTTCGCTGCCTCGGTCTTGCCGGCTCCTGATTCGCCGGAAATGATGACACACTGGTTCTCCTTGTAGGCGTTCATGTTGTAGTATGCGGACTCGGCGATGGCGAAGACGTGCGGCGGCATCTGTACAGCGTAGCATCAGTACCTCAGCAGCGCAGGCACATTCCCTGGTACTCTCACCTCTAGCCTGTTCTTTCCCTTGTAGCCGTCCAGCACCTGATCCGTGTATATGCCCAGGTCGCGGAATGGGTTGACCGAGACCAGCACGTGGCCGATGTAGGTGTAAATCTCGCCATTCTCAAAGCGCTTCTTCAGGTTGTCGTTGATGGCCTCGTTGGAGATCTTGCTGATCAGCGTCAGGTCGGACACGCCGACTTCCTTCTTCTTGGTCGTCTCGAAGACGGCCTTCTTGGAGAATCCCTTTCCGCCGCCGCCGCCAGCAGCGGCCTGCTTGGAGCCGCCCTGGTCCTTCTTGCGCCCTGCGCGCTTGGTAACGGCCTGGGGGTGGACAGTCTGGTTAGTCAAGTTGCTTGAGCTCCTGGGGCGTGGGGTTGTCGGCAGCTCACCATGGTGGGTCCGGTGTGCGCCCTGAAGGCAGTCAGGAACAGCTGCACCCCACGAGTCGGGGGCGGGTATGACGATTCGGGGCGGCTGTCGCGTGTTCAGAGAAGCAGCCTGGGTCGAGTCGACAGGCGCAAGCTGCGAGAGAGGGTCGCGAAGGGAGAGAGGGTTTGCGCGCAATGGTGATCGCAATGGAGCGCGGTATGTTACGGGAGGGCGAAATGAGAGGCCTGGCGTCACTTACTGGGCAGCGTCACGCCCCGGGCTTCGCTGCGTAAGAGGGGGCCTCGAGCTCTTGGCCGTGTGGCGCCCAGTGGCGGTGCCTGCGCCCCGACGCGCAATCCGCCCGCTGCCAGCTGGCCGCTCCCGCACATCCCGCTGCGCCGTTGCTCTAGACCGAGTTGATTGCTGCCTGCCTGTTCATTATTTGCCAGTACTGTACGAAATCCAACGCTGCCTAAGGTATCCCAACAGAACAAGTACGAGAAAGAAAAAGCGTGCGCTGCTCGTCCAACGCCCAGCCATGCCGCCAATGCTGCCCAAGCGTCATCAGGTAATCCTAAAGAACTCCGCCCGAACACCCAACCCGAAATAAGTGCTGCCTACGCTGAGCCCCGAGGAGCATCCCCTCCATAGCGTCCCACCGTCACCCATTCCTGCTTCTTCTCATCCTCCACCAGCGGTCCCTCCCATCGGAGCCGCGCCGTTTCCCGCGTTGAACAGCCCAGCCCGCCGCCCGCGACCCAGCCGTCAATGACCGTCATGATGAATTGCAGTTTCTCCTTGAGGTAGTTCGCCTCTGCGAGCGTCTTGATCGGCGCACCCTTTTCTCCTGTAGCATTGAGTAGGGTGCGCAGAGAGGTCGTCAGAGTGTTGCGCGTTTTGATGTACCTGTAAGGCACCTCGCCGTACTGCTCCAAGTACTGTGCTGCCTCCAACGACAGACACGTAAAGTTACAGAAGCAGCCGTCTGACGAGAGCACAAGCTTCGTGTGGTCGGGGAAATTGAACTGCAACTTCCGTGAGTGATTATTCTCACCGCAATGATCTGCTTAACTTCGCTTACCTGGAACGAGCCATCGCCGAATCCCCAGATTCCCACGCTCCCGAATCGTTGATAGAACCGGACAAACACAGCAACCTCGTCGTCTTCTTCCTGCACCGAGTCGCCTTGGGCGGGGCCTTGCTGGCACATGTACTTGCCGAACTTGGCCCATAGAATGCCAGTGGTACGTCTCCTCTCCTTTGCAAGCTCCGTGTTACGCAATCCCTTCTCGCCGCAGTCGGTGTAGTACTCAAGTGGCACTTTATCGACTGAGCTTGGTTCTTTTCCAAGCGACTGCAGGTGCCTGTAGCCATCTCGGACCACTACATGCGTCACTGGATCGCGCGCCGTGGCTCCTAGGATGCATCCAATATTACCGTTTTCAAGAACGTATCCGACGCCATGCTTCCTGGAGTAGTCCACCCATTTCGATACGAATGGGAGCGAATACGAACTGGCTGGCTTCCGCGTTGCGTAGGGCCGGTTGGCCAAAGCTCGGGCAATGTTGTCGCGGAAAGTCGAGACTCGCGCAAGTACCGACTCGGGATCAGAGTGAGGGACCACAGAGGGATCGGAGGGCGTGGACGGGCGCGAAGCCGGTTCCAGTGAGTCTACCCTCTCAGGTTGTCTTCTCTTGACCGGCGCCGGAACCTTAGGGATAGGCTCAACCTCGCCTAGTTCCTCTAAGGAAGAGTCCGCCGGCATTTCTCTGGTGGATTTAGCCGCTGGCGCAGTGTGAATCTCTCTTGATGGCCTTGGTGGTCTCTGCGCACTAACTGTGCGAATTGTTGCCTGTACGCTTCTAGTGCGCTTCGGTCTCTCAAGCTTCTCGCCTGTCTGAAGGGGCTGTGGCGCGACATTCTCCTTGTGAGAAAGCGACCTGCCTCCTCTCGTGGGTGGTTTCATAAGTGCAGATTGGGCACGGTCGTTTCCGGTAATCTCAGCCAAATAACCCCCTTCCTGAGACGATTCTTTTTCCTCCACAATTTCACTCAGACCGCAGGGGTTGACGTCCGGCCAGTCATTGCGATCTGGGTATGGCACATAGACACTGTCGGACGGGATAGGAACGACCGGCTGGCGCCCAAGGGCGAGTTCCTTTTCGCAGTCCTTCACGACAGACCTTATCTTCCTGCCTCCAATGATGGAGAAGACTTTCCCCTCCGCAACCTCACCGACGCCCGACTCCTTACACAGCTTGAACCACTCGTCAGAGTAGCCGCGGGCACGTGCCGACGGAGGAAGCGATCTTGTGGGCCATTTGGGAGCACCTGCCTTGTATTTAACATCCAGCCTTGCAGGAATATATCCAAGCTTGAAGAAGTCGTGGCTGACAATCTGGTCCGGACTTGGCCTGTCATCCTCGTGTACCAGAAGCGATCCCACGAGATCCTTTAGCTCGAGGCAAATGTCGTTGGTCGTCTTTCCAGCATCCGGCCAGCTGTAGTCGCGCGTCTGGAGCTTCTTGTAGATGTCTTCCCTCTTTGGCGCATGGAACGGCGCCTTGCCAACAGCCAGAGTATATGCGATGATTCCGATGGCCCAGAGATCGACCTTCTCGTTGTGGCCCTTACCACCCTTCTCGAGAATCTCCGGCGCGAGGTAATTCGGCGTTCCGCACATGGTAGTTCTTCGCGCTCCAAGGTCGTTTTGTGAGATCAACACAGCGGCGAGACCGAAATCTCCCACTTTGACATTCATGTCCTTATCAAGGAAAAGATTGCCGGTCTTCAGATCTCTGTGGATAATATTTCTGTGGTGGAGGTATTTGACAGCGCCGCAGGTCTGGATTAGGAAACGGCGAATCTCAGGCATGGTAAAATGCCTCCGCTTCTTGAGGATATCTGCTAGGGAACCGTTGTCGCAGATTTCAAGAACAACGTATGTGCTGCTTTCGAAGGAGAAAGCACGGTAGAAATCGACAATGTTTGGATGGTGGAGCTTGGAGTGTATTTGCAGCTCCGTGACAAACTATGCTGAACGTCAGCACAACGCGCGCAGGTACGCCAAAGTCCGCTAACCTTCTGCGCAAGCTTTGGGGGTTCCATTTTCGACCTGACGATCTTCAAGGCGACCATCCGTCCGGTCGCCTTGCCGTTGTCGAGAAGGGCGGCGCGATGGCAGATGGCGAAGCCACCCTTCCCGAGTTGTTCTCCCGTCTCATATTCAAACCTGCGTGGTTCCCGCACCAGCGATGGAGGCGGGTCGGCGTGGACAGACATTTCGCAGTGGTGGTTGGAGTGCTTCTTGGAGATTGGGCAGAAGCGGTCTGAGAAATCGGGGTTTGTGTTTACAGTCCCGCGTGCCCTAGCAACCAGCGGGGCCCCTGCTTCGACTGCCAGCCACCAGCGAAATGCGTCCCCACTAGGCCCGAACAGCCAGGCGCTACCAAGCTTCCCGCCGAGCGCCGACATGACGCACCTCTCAGCTCCTGCATTGCCCGCAAACCGTGTCCATCCCGAAGACTAAAGGAGAGCCCATCGCATTGGGAATCGACATCCACAGATTTCCACCCGCACTCAATTTAGATGGCTTGAAATCCCCGCGCGCTCTCTCTACACGCTTCCTGCTAGCTCCGCACATCCGTTATAGGCAGCAGCAACCATGTCCCTTACTCTGAAGATCGGGTCTCTCTTCATCCGTACGCTCGCCAAGCCGATTGCCGTGAGTCTACCCAGTTAGAGCTTCCGGGACATAAGCTGATTGCGCCCAGAATGGCATAAAACGCGGCGCCCGCAACCATGAGGGCTTCCGACGAACCTGCGTCGCATTCGCACAATCGCTACACCGTCTCGACGTCCGATGGCGCGTGGGACTGCTACAAGACCCAGCAGTCATAGAACGCCAAATTCAAAGGGAGCTGAAAGAAGCGGAGGCGAAGCGACGCGCATCGCAAGTTCCTACAGTCAAGACCGAGGCACAGACAAAAGCCGACGACCAGGCGCTGCAGAAAGAGAAGGAGGAAATTACGGAGAAGCACAAGCACAAGTCGCCCAGAGTCAGGCCCCTGGCCGAGAACAAGGCCATTGACATGGGCGCCAATTTTATTTCAGAGGCATTCATGTTTCTCGTTGCCGGCAGCATTATCGTATGGGAGCAGTGGAGGTCGAGAAAGAAGGCCAGTGACCGTCGGGACGTCGTGGATGATAGGCTGGACGAGCTTGCGGAGAAGAATTCGCAGCTTATGGAGGAGATCCGATTGCTCAAGGCCCGCGTTGCCCCGGAAGAGGTCGCCCGGGAAGAAGCAAAGAAAGATACGGAACACCGTGCCTTGGGCGCATCAGCGGCTCGTGCTGCCCCGTCGGAACCATCAGCAAAAGAAGTGACACCGCCAGATGCGGAAACTCCCAGCGCCTTGAAAGCTGCAACCTCACAAGCCCGAGAAGCCTAGATTCCGCTTTTAGGAATCACTTCGGTACGAACATATTGTATAGTTCCGTCGTATGTTCACATTCTCTACTCATGACCACTTGTAGATACCCGAATCTCCTATAGTATAGAATCTTCAGTCGAGCTGCCAGGGGAAAAAAAAAATAGAGGGACCAAGGCGTTTACAATCAAGGAAATCTAGATTTTTATTCTGTGCAAAGAGTGATCATTTCGTGTTCATTATCAGCTAACTACACAATTCTCGGTTACTGCTACTGCGCGCTTGCGACTTGCTTTTGATGTTCCTGCTGAAACGGGCAAGATCGATCATCGGGTAGCGCCTTCCCTCTAAACTTTACAGCTCACTTATACCCAAGATCCCAACAAATGAACAAGGACCCTATCGGGCCCATCGAGATAGGCGGCTAATGCTTCGTGATGTTTTGTACAACTCTTCGCCGCCGCAAGTCCTTCTCAACAGCCATCCCAGCCCTTACCGCAAATCCAGGTCTGAATCTACGAGGTGAGCGATTCATTGACCCTAAAATCGAAAACCTCACTAAGAATCCTTTTCATCAGAGGACCGTCTTGATACCCATGACCTCGCCATCCCTCTCCCCCGCCAAGGCAGCGCAGACACCACACGCACGCTGCGCATCCTCCTCCTCTCGCCGACCTGCACCGCACCATGCGCGCTCCCCACCACTCTTGCGCGCATCCAGTATTTTGTAGTGCTTAATGGTGGCATTGACTCCATAATCATCTTCCTACTCAACTCAGACACCCCCACCACGCACATGAATACAAGCCAACCCGACAGTCACCAGCAACAACAACAACAACAATCCACTAGCGGCCTACACGCCTACACGCATCTCAGTGCCACCCTACTCACAGACCCCTCCCTCTCAAGTATCCCGCTCCTCCCGCTCACATCCACCTCTGCCCTCTCGCCGCTGCTCAAAACGTACATCCGAACCAATTCCGCGGGGCGCGCCGCGCGGCAGGTGCAGGAGCGACGACAACCCGACGACGCATTCAACACGGCATTCGATCTATTGCCACAGTGCACGGCGGCAGGAGCGGCTGTGGCACCGCTGAGCAGGGACGCACTGTTCCGGCTGACCGATCTGTTCGGGTCGTTGCATGAGTTGTCGGATGTGGCTGTCAGGCACGAGCAGGGTGACGAGAGGGTGAGCGAAAAGGTAAAGAGGATGATGGGGTTGTTGGGAGAGCAGACGACAAGCGATGTGCTGGAATTCTGGGTTGATGAGTGGGTGGCTGATTAAGTGAGGAAACGTTGTGGACATTATGGGGGATTGAAGGTGCATAGGTGAAGACCTCGCTACAAGCTGTTCACTACCCGTTCGCTTCTAGGGTTCAAGTACGCTTTATTTATGTTAAGGGAGTAACTTTGCAGGGAGATATGTGCCGGTACTAGAAGACTTGTTAAGCAAGAGCTATTCGAGCAGGACTGCGAGGGTGTCTTAGAACAAACTGGACACTGTCAGAAATATCATAAGCCGCAATCTTGAATGTATGCGAGCCTGTATTGCCTTGGTGTACTCTTGCTTAGAGCCCAAGGAATATGCATGTCAAAGCGGAAGGGAAACGAGATTTCTCTCTTTGGGCACTTTAGCGCTTTTGATCACGACCGCACCAACACATTTCCGGCTTCTGGCACGCATCGTGCGATCGCAGCCTTGAGTGCAGTCCATCAGCGGCGCCGAGGGTACTATCAATTTGATCCCTCGTTGCTTCGGAATAGTAATCACGTTGTGCCGCCTGTTCGGATGGTCGAAAAGGGTAAAAGACAACGGCTGCAGCTCGAGCCTCTTGAAATAGGCTCAGCCACTCACCACCTGCGAAATGTTGCTGCCTGAACGCGATTACTGATCGTAACGACAAGGGAAAAGGCTGAGGAAAATGGCGCCATTTCTCTTGACATCAAAGACGAGAACCTGCTTTGTTAGTGGGTCGCAATTACGGGGCAACGCGTTCGGCGGTGGCTGAGTTATCGAGCGGGCTTGCAAGCAATATCGACAGTAGAAGATTACATTCGAGCGGTCACTGTCAAGGAAATCGATTGTCCGCAGGAGGCTCAAACGCCTTCTGATGCGTTGTTGCGTTGCATTGCACTGGTGGAGTATGTACTCTATTCCACCTGCGGCCAAAGACAGGGATGCCTATCTAAGGCATACATCCATTCGTCTACCAGAAGCTGGTATATCTCATCCATAAAGTCGTGCTTCTCTAGCAAAGGGGGAATTAAACAAAGAGATAAGAATGCGGGCGCTAGATTGCAGCCGCGGAAATATTGCGTGAAAATTTGGCTTTTACAACGTCTCGATGACGATGGCAGAGGCGCCGCCACCGCCGTTGCAGATGCCAGCAGCGCCGATCTTACCGCCCTTCTGGCGGAGGACGCCGATCAGAGTGGCGACGATACGGGCACCGGAGCAGCCAAGCGGGTGGCCGAGGGCGACAGCACCACCGTGGAGGTTGACCTTGTCCTCGGAGATGCCACACAGCTTCATGTTGGCCAGAGAGACAACGGAGAAGGCCTCGTTGATCTCGAAAGCATCAACAGCGCTAATCTCGAGACCGGCGTGCTTGAGAGCCTTAGGCATGGCGAGGGAAGGAGCAGTGGTGAACTCAGAAGGATTGTGAGCAGCGTCGCCCCAGCCCCTGATCTTAGCAATCGGCTTCAGGCCGTGCTTCTTGACAGCCTCCTCAGAGGCGAGGACGACGGCAGCAGCGCCGTCAGACAGCGGGGAAGCGTTGGCAGCAGTAACAGTACCAGTGCCGGGGATGAAGACGGGCTTCAGAGACTTGGTCTTGGCCTCGTTGAAGTTCTTGGGCTCATCGTCCTTGTCGACGAGAACGTTAGGCTTGCCTCTGCCGCCGCTGACCTCAATGGGAGCAATCTCCTCGGTGAACCAGCCATTCGCCTGGGCAGCCTGAGCCTTCTTGTAGGAGCGGATGCAGTAGTCGTCCTGGTCCTCGCGGGAGAAGCCGTACTTGGCGGCACACTGCTCAGCCTGGACACCCATGTGCTCCGTCTTGTAAACATCGGTAAGACCGTCCTTCAGGACACCGTCGACAAGCTTCTGGTCGCCGAACTTGGCGCCGGTGCGCAGGTTGGGGAGGTAGTGGGGGACGTTGGACATGGACTCAGTGCCACCAGCCACAACAATCTCGGCGTTGTTGGTCATGATGGTCTGGGCACCGAGGATGATAGCCTTCAAAGCAGAGGCGCACACCTTGTTGACGGTAGTAGCAACGGTAGCCTCAGGAAGGCCGGCGCCGAGGGCACACTGGCGGGCAGGGTTCTGGCCCAGGCTGCCGACTGTCAGCGCAAAGCGGAGGGCAGGCGTTGTTCAACGACTTACCCGGCGGAGAGGACATTGCCAAAGAAGACCTCCTGGACGTCCTCGGGCTTGACGCCGGCGCGCTCAATGGAGGCTGTTGAAGGCGTAAGATTAAGGACGCAATTGGCGTGGGAAATGCAGACACGTACCCTTGATGGCGTGGGAACCAAGCTGAACGGCGCTCAGGCTGCCCAGAGAGCTGGTGGAGAGTCAGCGACGGGAGGGTAGTAATTAGCGGGGACGCCAACATACCCTTGGAACATGCCCAGCGGGGTGCGGGCGCTGGACACGATGTAGACAGTCGGGAGGCTAGACATTGTGAAGGCTGGACTTGTTCGAGAGGAATGAGAGCTTGGAGGATGCGCGAGGAGTGAGGAAGAAGAAGCAAGAGGGCTGGCGGTCAGAGAAAATAATGGCACGAGGGGTGTCTCCGGCGCCGGAGCTTGGGCCTGAGCACCAACAATCGCAAGCACAAGCATCGGAGCGGACCCCTCGCCCCCATCCGCATCTAGCGCCACCCACAAGCCACGCACGGCCACTCCGTCGCGCCAAGATTGCGCGCGCAAGTCGCCCAGCTCGCGAAACTCTTCCGTCACGGCAAAAGCTCACAGCTGCTGAGCGCTCACTGCATCCCCGCCACCTCCACCCCGCACCTTGAGCTCCCTGTCGCCCACCATGGATGACCTATACGACGAGTATGCGATCGCGTTTCCGGGCAAATTTTCTGGCCCATTGCTGACGACGCTGCAGGTTTGGCAACTTTATCGGAGAGGCCGAGTCCGAGGAGGAATCCGACCATGGCGTGGCGGCGGCGGACGCCTACGTCTACGATGACGAGCCCGAAGACGATGAGCCCGTCAATGACCAGCAGCTCATGGAGGTCGACGATGAGGGCCCGTCCAACGCCGTGATTCTGCACGAAGATAAGCAGTACTATCCGACCGCCCAACAAGTCTACGGCCCCGATGTCGAAACACTGGTACAAGAAGAGGATGCGCAGCCCTTGACCCAGCCTATCATCGAGCCCGTGGTGCAGAAGAAGTTCAATGTCGAGGAAGCCGATCTCCCGCCCGTGCGCTTTGCCCGCGACTTCATGACCGATCTGATGAACTACCCGGACCAAGTACGGAATGTAGCTTTGGCGGGACATCTGCACCACGGAAAGACTGCGTTCATGGATATGTTGGTGCTGGAGACGCATGATATCCAGGAAAGGCTGGAAAAGCGGGTAGGCCGCAGACGCGACGAGCAACTGCGCTACACGGATACGCACCTGCTGGAGCGGGAACGTGGAGTCTCGATCAAGGCAGGCCCCATGAGCTTGGTGCTGCAGAGCTCCAAGGGAAAGTCGCATCTGGTCAATGTTTTGGATACTCCTGGCCATGTCAACTTTGTGGATGAGGTTGCCGCATCGCTGAGGCTGGCAGACGGTGTGGTGCTGGTTGTGGACGTGGTTGAGGGTGTGCAGGTGAACACCGAGCAAATAATCAAACATGCTGTTCTGGAAGGAATGGCCATTACGCTGGTCATCAACAAGATGGACCGCTTGATTCTGGAGCTGAAGCTGCCCCCGGCAGATGCTTACTTCAAGCTCAAGCACGTCGTCGAGGAGGTCAACACCGTCATCGAAAACACCATTCCCGGACAAGGCGCAAAGTACCGATTGAGTCCTGAAAGGGGCAACGTAGCCTTCGCATGCAGCACCATGGGATGGTGTTTTACCCTTGGATCCTTTACGAAGATGTACGCCGACAGCTACCCCGGCTCTGGAATTAACGCAGATGATTTCGCCAAGCGTCTGTGGGGTGACATTTTCTTCAACCCAAGAAGTCGCAAGTTCACCAGGAAGGCCGTGGAAGAGGGCGCGAGGAGGTCGTTCGTTCACTGGGTCCTGGAGCCTATCTACAAACTTTACTCCCACACAATTAGCGAGAGCCCCGAGGATCTGAAGGAAACGCTGGCTTCGCTTGGGATCCAGTTGAAGCCTTCTCAGTACAAAACTGATGCTAAACAGCTCCTCAAGCTCGCCTGTGAGCAGTTCTTTGGTCCAGCCACCGGTTTCGTGGATATGATTGTTCAGCACGTTCCGTCGCCCATCGAAGGAGCCAACAGGTATCTGGAGCGGTACTATACCGGCCCTACGGACACACAAACAGCGGACGCCATGAAGAAGTGCGATCAAGATGGCCCTCTCATCGTCCACGTCACCAAACTTTTCAACACCACTGACGCAAGAAGTTTTCATTCATTTGGACGCGTTCTCAGCGGTATTGCGAAGCCGGGCGACCAGGTCCGCGTTCTTGGAGAAGGGTACACTATCGAAGACGAGGAAGACATGGTGACGGCGACTATCAGTGACACCTGGATTGCTGAGTCGAGATACAATGCCCCCGTCAGCGGGGTGCCCGCAGGAAACTGGGTATTGCTCGGTGGTGTGGACAACTCGATCGTGAAAACGGCAACCATTGTTCCACCCAAACTCCCAGAAGACGAGGACGCATACATCTTCCGTCCGGTCAAGCACTTTTTCGAGTCTGTTCTGAAGGTGGCCGTGGAACCAATCAATCCCTCAGAACTCCCGAAGATGCTCGAAGGCTTGCGGAAGATCAACAAGAGCTACCCGTTGATCACAACCAAGGTGGAGGAATCAGGGGAGCATGTGATTCTCGGAACCGGAGAGCTCTACATGGACTGTGTTCTCCACGACCTTCGGCGTTTGTACGCGGAAATGGAGATCAAGGTCTCTGACCCTGTGACTCGTTTCTGCGAGACCGTCGTGGAGACTTCGGCCATCAAATGCTATGCCCTCACGCCTAACAAGAAGAACAAGCTTACCATGGTTGCAGAGCCTCTGGACCAAGGCATCGCAGAAGACATTGAGGCAGGAAAAGTCAACATCAAGGACCCAGTGCGCGTTGTCGGCAAGTTCTTTGAAGAGAACTACGGTTACGATTTGCTTGCCTCTCGCAACATTTGGGCATTTGGTCCGGAAGACCAAGGACCCAACATCCTTCAAAATGACACTCTCCCCTCAGAGGTAGACCAGAAGATGCTAAGGAGTGTGCGCGATACCATTCGCCAAGGATTCAGCTGGGCGAGCCGTGAAGGTCCGCTTTGTGAAGAGCCCATCCGCAACACCAAATTCCGCCTTACGGATGTCAGTCTAGATTCTCAACCAATCTTCCGTGGTGGTGGTCAAATCATTCCGACGGCAAGGCGGGCGTGCTACTCCAGCTTCCTGATGGCGAGCCCAAGGTTGATGGAGCCTGTATACTCTTGCTCAATGATTGGACCCGCCGACGCTGTTAGCAGCTTGTACACTGTACTCGCACGGAGAAGAGGTCACGTCCTCCAGGATGGTCCTATTGCCGGCACGCCGCTTTACTCGGTGAAGGGTCTGATTCCCGTCATCGATTCCTTCGGTTTCGAGACCGATCTTAGAGTGAGTTTCGCCGACCAATCACAGGTCGCTGCTAGATGGGGTTTCAAGTCAACTAACGTTTTCGCCTATAGATCCACACCCAAGGTCAAGCAACCGTGTCGCTTGTCTTTGACCGCTGGTCCATTGTGCCGGGTGACCCGCTTGATAAGGACATCAAGCTGCGCCCGCTCGAACCGGCATCTGCGCAAGCAACGGCACGCGACTTCGTGCTCAAGACTCGCCGCCGCAAGGGTCTATCGGAAGACGTCACCATCTCGAAGTTCCTCGAGCCGGAGCTGTTCCGCAACTTGAAAGAAAGCGGTATCTTGGACGGCTGAGCGCGACCATATTGAGGGCTCAGAGTCATGCTCCTTGTCTTGAAACGCGGTGAAGACGTGGTGGGGCAGAGTGAAGGAACAGGGAAAAAATGTTGGCCGCGGGTAGCCGCATAGCTACTGCGCATCGGCTACCGCTGAGACAAACGTGAAGCGGGGAAGTTCTGGGCAAGTAGGGAGGACGCGGCACTATATCATTGGAGACCCAAGGGATGAGATTTGATTGGCGCCTTGGTAATCACTCGACATGTCCAGAAAACAAAAAGAGTGCGGGTCTGCAACAAACGGCGTTCTTGGCGCATGCAAACGTGGGCGCGTAGACACCGGATGCTTTTTTTTTCCTTCGCTCGGCGCCGGAAACCTCCTTTGGCAGGAAGAGTTGGACGGGCCGAAATATTGAGCATGTGGTTAACAACGGACCGGTCAGCTGCAGGGCCAGCGCAGCAGCGTAGTATGCACAGCAGAAACCATACAGATGCGCGAAAATTGAATTGGTCATTTCCTGCCGTGAGATCCCTCTCGATGGTTCTTTGGTTTGAAAGGAAGGCTCTAAGATGACGAGCTCGTAGTATCAAGGCGCTATCAGCCGCGTCTGTTGCACAACATCGCACTCTATGCAACACGATCAAATTGACTTAGTAGAGTAAGCATACAGCTCCGCTATGATGCAACGCACGAGATTGTCCTTGTTCGTGTATGTACACCAGAATTTTGCAGTAAGAGAGATTTCCACATTTTTTTCTCTTCTTTCCCCCCTCCCCGCACGTTGCGAGGGACGGATTCGCGCAAGCACATGTGGGTGGCAGATTAGGCATTAGCTCGCATCTATTAGTCCATTCACATGCATACTGCAGCGATTTGGCCCGGAAACGGAAGAAAATCCTGGCACAATATCTCTCCAAGACCAAAGCTCGAAGATGGATGTGCGTGAAGTTGCAAGTGAATGGCAGCAAGCCGGTACCACCACTGCCGCTATCGCTCAACACGGAAAAGAATGGCCGCCACAGGCAGCCGCCAACATCATCTGTTAGGTATTGTCTTTACTTCAAGTATTATTAAATTGCGATAATGCAAACATCATGCAGTAAAGACAAGGAAACAGAGGCCGCAACCATCTCGGCTTTTACTGCGAAGGGTAGGCTAGGATAACTTTCGTCTGCCCTGTCCGACATCAAGATGAGTTATAGTAGTTTTAGCATTCCTGCGATTGTATAGTCGCACAAGAAGTGCAGTTTGAGTACTCATGTGACTCGATAAAACTAGGGTAATGCTTTGAGGGAAAGCACTGTACACTACCCTGCATCGGGAATCCTTCCTACCTCAGAGTCCACATGCATACGCTCGCAACCTCTGACTCCCCCCAAAAGCACAAACAAAGCCCCAAAAAATCTTGACTACGAAGGAACCTCCGACAACGGCAGTGAACGGGCAGAAAGAGCCGTGAGCACCGGGTAGTAAAGATATGGGAGGACTTATCGCCGAGCGATCGTTGTCGGAGATCCGACCGACCGGCCGGTCGATTACACAGCTGGTTGCACTCGTCATGATGTGTTAGTTCCTGCAGGAAAGTTTTGTAGTGGCTTGCAGTCGCGTGCAGCGTGCAGCGGCTGGCCGGCTGACGAGCTTTTCACCGCATGCCCTGCAGGCTGCATCTAGCCGACCACAAATTGATCAAAATACGTCGTGGGAGCTGGACTGAGAGACTGATTGCTTCTGCATAAATGGTCACATGTCCTAACCGCGCACGGAATGGGCCGTCCTCCTCACAGCCAGTAGTCAGAGGACGAGCCTGCCCAGCAGCCGCCCACATACACCTACCCGCGTCACCGAATCGGGCCGGTGGTAGGTAACCGGCAGCGGTGCGATGACTGGTCCGTCGCCTCCTCCTTCTCTTCCCCGATCCCTGTCCCGCTGGCTGCTACCGTGTTCCCCTCTAAGCTACGCTTTGACTCTAACTTGGAAGCTAGCCGTACAAAGCGAAAGATTCCTAGAGCTATTAAGCGCCGTGATCTTGGCAGACCCATGTCCATTCCAGAACGCGGCGATTGCAGGCGTAGATGCCGGATAGAAAAGCGTGTCTACCAGACTTTGTGGTGGCTGTACAAGAAAAGAAAAAAAATTAAACAGCAAAGAAACGGGACGCGAACCAGATTAAGCAATGGCACGTAATAAACATGGGGGTGAGTAGTTGTAGGTAGCACGCTGATCGACGTTGGCGAAGTTTACCGGGAGATCCTTCAGCACCACGACCTTCGCACTGGCAGGCTCAACTTTCATTCTCATCTCCACGAAATCTGCGCATAAGATCTAGATTTGTCTGTTGGAGACGAATGGAGTCCTTAGTGAGACGTGATAGGACGCAGACGGGCGTTGATTGGGTGCAGTCTTTCATTAATGGTGGGGTAGTTTGCATAAGGCTGCCAGGTACCCATTCCCCGGACGTCCGCTAGCGTTTTGGACAGCTTCTGGAACGCCATTCGTTGTAAACCCAGATTGTAAAGTCTTCATGCGGATCACCTAGCCGATGTACTTGAAACAAAACGTCTTGCAGGTTAGTTGTGCCACTTATATGTCTTGGACAACCCTGGAATGCCAGAGTCGGCCGAAAGCTCTGGATTGGGGAGTGCAACCCTTGCGCAGCAGTCCCAATCATTCTCCAAGCAAGACTTCAAAGCGGCTTAGACGTTCAATTATGCCGCAGGAGGAGCACCGAACCCAGGCTTTTGAGAAGATACTGGTTCAGGCTATAGCCACTTGCGGCAAGGCATTGGGGGATCTTTTCTTTGTAGGCATCCTAGAGAGTTAAGCGGAACCTCCGACGATAATGGTCTTTGCGTTACGAGCAGGAAAGACTGCCTATTGGGTAGGTTCGCTCTGGCCCTTCGCCTCGACCAGCCGAAGGGGCGAAAGTCATGGCCGCATAAACAACCCCTCTCTTGCATCCCTTGTTCAGGCGACCAGATATGCACATCGCCACGAGGCATTGCACCTGAAAGTTGGCCTCACTGCCCCGCCGAACACGAGTAGAGAGGAGTAAATTTAGCAGACAGAGCGGCGAGGTGGGGAGATATTTTGGCCATGTACTTTTCGTGGCGTTGGCTGCGTAAGCCTTCGTAAGAGCTTTTTTGGCGTGCCTGGCGTGGCATAGCTCCACTACGGCTGGTGTGCTGATTCAAGTCTGCGCGTCACCCTCGGAGACATGCAGTGCCACCGCTCAGCCTCAGGACATGTGAAGAAGTTGGTCGGATTGCCGGTGCACTACCTGTTGGTCGCTTAGTAGCAGTGCCGCATTTCCTGAGTCGTCGAGCAAGCCGTGATGATGTGCATGTAGACGCTAAATGATGCTAGAAATAGTGGAAGGGTAGCGAACGTTCGGCGCACGGCCTGACGGGTGGCGCAAGGCAAGGGTCAGAGCCGTTGCTGTCAACCACCGGCTCCGGCCGGGCATTTGTTGTGTGGTAGGTTGGTATGTTAGCTCCGGGAAACATGGCGAGGGCCAAGGAGTTTGAAGCGACGCATGATAGATCAAGTAGCAGCGCAGAGCACGCTAAAGGCGCGAGGGCCCGAGTCTCACATGCTGGCTTCTCGGGCGCATCACCGCTGCCTTGCCTTGCAGGCGTCGGAGATCAGCTCTGCGCAGTTTCGCGTCGAGCGTGCGTGGAGCAGGCGCGCTGCGGTGTGCAGACAAAGCCCAACACGCAGAGAAAATCGAAGGCGAGTTGGTATTGATTGGTCGTGGGTGGCGGGCGGCGCGGCTGAAACGCAGCTTGGCGGGCGACGCGGACGAATCGCGTGGCCAGCAGCGCGCTTCCCCAGCGCGTCCCCGTCGCGGCCGCCAGGCCACCGTCGTCGCTGCGTCGGCGTTTCACGACACCTGGTCGATCGAAGCCACATGTGGCAGGCCATTGAGCTGTTCCTGCAGCTCCCGCCCTCGCCACTGGCCAGCTCCGCCGCCCTTAATCCTGCCTCCTCGTGCAGCGCCGCGTTTCACGCCTCCGACTCTCCAGATGCCCGCCGTGTGTTTCCATGGTTGCGACATGGGCTAGCGGAGACCCACCCTGCGTGTTCACTGGCGTTTTCCGCCCGCACGCCCAATGGCATTCACGGCGGCCCCTGGACGGCGAACCTCCGCCGTGCTGGGATCTCCAATCGTTAGGCTCGCGTGGCTCGCTGCTCACACGGGGTATATAGCCGCCAGGCCACGCTGCACTCCACACCCTTCAATGACCAGCCGTTGACCGCGCTTTGTTGATCCGCGTCAGCCTTTCTTTCCAGATCTTTGACCAGATCTCACCCCATTCCTTTCTTTGCGGACTGGTTTTCGCTTCTAACCCTCCTTCTACAAACAATCAATATGCGTTTCTCTTCTTTCATCGCCTCGTCCGCCTTCGTGGGCTCGAGCATAGCTGGCTATGCCATCAAGGACGACTACTCCGCCGACAACTTCTTTTCCATGTTCAACTTCTTCACTGGCGCCGACCCCACCAACGGTTTCGTCGACTATGTCGATTCTGATACTGCCAACAGCTCCAGCTTGATTGACACCTCCAATGGCAAGGTTTACATGGGCGTCGATTACTCCAGCACCTCCTCAAGCGGCCGTTCCAGCGTCCGCATTTCCAGCACTGCCGCCTACAACGAAGGCCTCGTTATCCTCGACCTCGAGCATTTCCCCGGCGGCATTTGCGGTACCTGGCCCGCCTTCTGGATGCTTGGCGATGGAGACTGGCCCGCTGGGTAAGCTCATCTCATCTCACCTCACTCCTCAAAATAGATCTGACACGTGATTAGCGGCGAAATCGACATTATCGAGGGAACCAACAGCCAGGTCGCCAACCAGATGACGTTGCACACGGCTCAAGGATGCTCCATTGCTAGCACTGGGGCTATGGCGGGTAGTGTCAGCAGCACTAACTGCTATGCGTATGCTACCGATGACAACGAGGGCTGCGCCGTCAAGGACAGCGAGGCCAACACTTACTCGACCTTCAACCAAAACAACGGCGGTGTCTTTGCTACCGAGCTTGACCCTACGAACAACAAGATCCAGGTGTGGTATTTCGACCGCAGCTCCATTCCTTCCGACATCACCAATGGCAGCCCCGACCCGACTTCGTGGGGCAACCCGCGCGCCCTCTTCCAAGGTGGCTGCGAGGTCTCGTCGCACTTCAAGAACATGAACATCATCCTCGACACGACTTTCTGCGGTGACTGGGCTGGCAACGCCTGGAGCTCGGACGAGACCTGCAGCGCCAAGGCCAGCACCTGCGAAGACTACGTCCAGAACAACCCTGAAGCTTTCAAGGACGCCTACTGGTCCATCAACTCGCTCAAGGTCTACTCGAACGACGGAAGCACCGGCAGCAGCTCTTCCGCCGGTGGATATGGCTCGACGACGCCCATCGTTGGCCGCACTACTTCAGTTGAACCCGTGGCTTCGACTCCCTACGGATACACGCCCGCTGGCAACCAGCCTTTGACGCCCGCTGCTCCGTACCCCGCCGGCAACCAGTCCAACTACTACCCCACTGGCTCCATTGGCAATTCGGTGCGCTCCAAGACGACTGTTTACGTCACCGTCACACCTGAGGAAGCCCCGACTCCCGCTTCTACGCCGACCGCTGCTGCCGCCAACGCTGCTGATTGGCAGCCTGGCGAGCCCATCCCGTACTCTTTCTTCCAGAACGGCCGAGGCACGACGGTGGAGACTGGGGCTCCTAACAAGGTTGCCCACATGATGGAGCACAAGAAGCGCGCTCACGGCGCGTGGAAGAAATAAGCGTCTTTCTTCGTTCATAGACTTGCCATTTGGGGTGTTATGTGGCTTGGTGATCTTCATTTCTTCGTCATTCTTTTACATACTTTGATTCTTGTGCATGGTTCACATCTTGTTTTTTTAGCTGGTCTCATCTTCTTTCTTCAGAGGTTCACGACTTGGTACGGCATCATATACCCGGGGGTTTCATTTGGGAATAGGGAGGTTCTCTTCGTCAACGACACGCACAATTTGGACCACGACGCTACAAAGCACACCGGAAACGACACGGAAAAACTGCGCAAGACACGGGCTGGTCCTGGAACGCTGTTGACGGACTCTTTGAAACTTTGATGGGATACCCTGGGAACATGGAAAAAGGAATTTCGGCAGAGGGTTCATGGGATTTAGACTTTCATTCTTTCATTTAGCATGAGCAACACAATGCATGCAACGACTTTATGACCATTTACACCTACTTCGTCTGCTCAGTGATTCTCTTCACGACGCTTCTTGTAAAGATATGTGTGTCAGTCTCACGTAAGCTATACCTTCACGCTGGCCTTCGGCTGCGATACCCCTCTGTATGTACATACAGTCGATGGAATTCTGTGCCATTCTACCTCTCATTGACTAAGCCTTCTTTGTTCCTCGCGACACAAGCTTTCGGCGCGGGTGATCGACATTCATCAGCCGCGAGTACATTCCTTTATTATCCTTGACTCCTTGATCGACATGTAAATGTATCACCCACCAACAACTAAAAGGCGCAGTGTGGACCCTGAGATTCAAACAGCGTGTTGTAACGCGCGTCGCCAACGGCAAGGCCCAGTCTCCCAGCCTCCCCTCTGCTCCTATGGTGCAACGCCCAACACCCTTTCCCGCGCACAGGCCGGGTCTATCCATGGGAGAGATGAAGCCAAAAAAAAAAAAGGAACAAAAACGGGGCGTTAATTTGAGAGGCCAACAAAGCCTCCGAGTTAGTATTGGTATATTTGAGAGCGTCCGTTCATGGAAAGGTAAAGTTCCAACGCAAATCCCTCTATCAACCGCCACGGGAACGGTAGCACGGCTCGGAAGGACCAATAAGCGGGGCAAAGTCGCGTGCGCGTGGCTGATCACTGTTTCACTGAAATCTGAAAGTCAAAGCTCGACGGAAGATCGACCCGCACTGAAACGTCGGTCTCTTGCTGACACAATGTGGTGTGGGAGGTTAAGAGAGCTCGTCACAGGCGTGGAATTTGATCTGTCGCTTGCACGGCTCGTGCCAGCTTGAGGCACTTTGATAAAGACAAAAAAAGGAAAAGGGCTCAAGTAAATATGATTTTCTCCTGGAAGGCTACAAAGCTTTGAAAAGGAAGTACAACCGTTGATCGTATCACGTGCTCGCGCGTTGTGGCGACTAGCGTTAGCGCGACGGAGACGGCAGGCACCAGTGTGACCTCATCATCCGTCCCCGTCGCGTTGCGCATTCCGCGCATCACGAAGACAGAATGGTGCTCCAGCAGCGAAGTCCCTCAAAGCACAATCAGATGCTGGGCAAAAAGCAGACCACGCTGATCCCACACCCAAAGTCCACCAACTACGATGATGACGCTCCCGCCCGCCCACTGAAACGCATCAAGCGCAAGGAAGACGATGATAATTCCGAATATGCGCGCTCACCGGGCTCGCCCAAGTCTGCTGCTAGAGCCCGAAGAGTGGTTCCCGACTCCGATGCTGAGAGCAATGACGAGGATGCTGACGCGCCGGACCCCGCGGCTCGGACCGATCTCGAGAGCGCTTTGCCGCCGGTTGAGACGGACAAAGAAGCCATTGAGGCGTACGAGATACAACGAGCTGCCGAAGAAGCCAAGAGGCTGGGCCAGGGTGACCGGCTAAAAGAAGGCAAGTGGGTGAAAGGGAGAAGCTCCATCTACGTCGATGCTTTCAACCTTGCGTTGGACACTGTCCTGGAGGAAGAGCGCCACCTCTTTGACGAAGCAGAGATAGAGGTCTTCTCACAGTGGCGAGCTCTAGACTACGAGGCGCAGTACTTGTATGTCAATTTTCATCCATGCGTAGGAGAAAGGCTCATGGTCTCGACAGATACGTCCGTCTCTTCCTCCGGAAAACGTCAGCCTGGCACCGCATCAATAATCTGGGGTACCACAGTGACATTGCAGATATCGATGCGGCAATTGAAACTCTCCAGCAAGAGAGATTATTGCCTGATTCGGAAGCTCCAGTGCAAAGCAATCCAGGCGAGCTTGAACCTCCAGAAGGCACAACCCTTGGACCCTCGTTCACCTTTGCGGACAGGTCAGAAAACCACATCGACACGCTTGAAGAAGCATCATCATTGCTAAAGCTGGACGAGCTAAAAGCATTGGCAAAAGATGCCAAAGTCCAAGGCAAAAATAAGCAGGAGCTCCTCAGATCTTTTAGGAGAGCAAGCCAAAAACAGACAGGGCTCGGATGGGTGGGCCTGAAGCGCTCCGACACCGAAGCATCCACAAAATCCACTGATGGCGATCCTAATAGCCCCTCAACACGTGAAAACACGCCTTTGCCCGAGGATGCGAACAGGGACGCCCATTGGGTACGGAAGATCATGTCCGAGACAGGCCCCTGCATACGGCTTTCCTTGCCGGCGCTAAAATTATTTGAGAGAGTTCATTTGGTCTTCTACCGATCCACCGAATGGACTGAAAAATCCCTGACGACAATCATCCTGGCCAGGATAGCCCGGCGCAATTTTCCAGACTACATCGTGTCCAGGTCAGCGAATATTTTTGCATCCCGAGCCCTGCTGCTCGAATTCGAAGCATCTCTCCGGACACAGTTCCGGGTTGACAGCATTCTGGAATTCAACGGCACGCCGAGTCCCGCAGACTTGCGAACGATTCTCGATTTATTTGAACAGGTGTATCCCCGCTGGCTTGTGCTGCTCCAGGAAGAACAAACCAAAGAGGATAGTATATACATCAGTGGTGAAGGTGCATATCTAAGACGGCTATCTCCTGCTTGGGTTTACACCCGAATTGTGCACAAAGCTACATATGTGCTTGGGAAATTTAAACAACACAAGCGCGAACACGAACTATTGACGGAATTGCTTGCTCAACGCTTGTTCCACGCGTCACGCCGTGGTGCTTGGTATCAACGGAAGGCCTTGTTGGAAGAGCATTACATGGCATCTCTGATGCCATCAGAAGGGCGCAGTGAAGAATCACAAAAGAAGCATTGGAGACAAATTGCACTTCATACGTGCGAGGAGGGGCTGCAGGATCACCTTGTGCATCAAATATACCACTACGACCTCCAGAAGCGCGTCACAAAGCTCGAGAAAGCACTCAAGATTGCCAAACGCTTTCAGCATTCTTTCGGCCATGTCCGACTGGCTGCTCCCGTCGAAGTGACTATCGAGGGTATTAAGCTCGAGCGGGAACCGACACCAAGTACCAACAATCGTGGCAACAGCTCACCGTTTCCCACTACTCGCCGCGGTATTCAACGTACCATTTGGCTGGACGAGCGCGAAGGCGACGGCGAGTGCACTGTCGAAGCCATGTGTCTATCGCATTACCGTTCGCAAGGATGGAAAGGCTATCATAGTGAAGGCGGCATTGTGCGGACGCTCTTCGCGTACCTCTTCTACGACATCCTCTTTACGTACGTGCCCAACGTCTTCCAGACGCCCTTTCAAACGTGCCCGCTCGACCTCCATACCGACGCCTTCTACCCAACCCGCTTGTCGGAGATCAACCATCGTCTCGTGCAGATTGCAAACGGCGAGGCGGCGCGCCTGATGCGCGAGGTGTGGGATGCGCATGCAGAGCGGAAAACGTGCATTATTGGTCTCGATTGGACGTTCGAGATTGAGGATTTGATGGAGATTGCAGGGTGTTTTGAGGGCGAGGCATTGGCGACGGTGTGCAGGGTTATGGCGCAAGAGTACGGGCAAAGAGGCGGAGGGGTGCCTGATCTGTTCTTGTGGCGTCCGGACATGGGTAAGGTCATGTTCGCGGAGGTAAAGAGCGAGAATGATAGGTTAAGCGATACACAAAGGCTGTGGATACATGTGCTGACGGGCGCGGGAGTGAGTGTACAGCTATGTAATGCGGTTGCTAAGGAAGTCAGGACAGGTTAGTGCGGGAATTGTTAGGAATCGGGCCAAGATAGTTCCATTGCCAGGTTGGCATTTCATTGGACACTCTGCTGCTCTCCAAAGACTATAGTGAATGTAGCAGGAAAAGCAAAGGCCATCCTAGGCACATGATGTCAGCAAGGCATGAACAATCACTGACAAACAAGCCTATATAATTCCCTTGGTTTCCTCAAACCCACCTCCAACAATTTTGTCTGCCTACAGTTTACTCTCGCAATCATGGCGGACGCCTCGGACTCCAACTCCAACGCCCTTATCGCGGAAGCTGCCACCTCTACCGTCGATGAAGTCCTATCCAGTCCTTCTGTCGGCATTGCTTCACCCTCACACAACCCCAACAACAACGGCAGCACCATGCATCCGCCTACCACCTCGGCTTCTGCACCTACCAACAGCAACGACGGCCACCGTAGTAGTCACCCTCAGCTCACCAGCACCAACGACCAGACGCAACCGATCCTCGGCGTCGAGGCCAAGAGTCCCGCTGCTGCTGCTGCTGCTGCTGCTGCTGCTGCTGCTGCTACTACGCCCAACCGTCCGCCCAAGAGCCGCCTCGACCTTTGCCTCGAGACGATGGACTTTACGAGCATGCTGGCGCAGCACAAGGCGACGGTAGAAGCGGTGCGCGACGCCGTCGGCTCCATCGAGGCGGCCGCGGCGCGGATCGAGCACCGGGTCAAGGCGTCGTCGGCGGCGGCGCAAACCAGCAACGGCAGCGCCCGTATGATGAAGACGAAGGACAGGCGCATCGTGTGGCTGATGATGAAGGTCATTCTGCGGAAGGATGCGGAGGTTCTGGTACGTTGATTCTTTCCTCTTTCGTCTTTTGACACCCAGCTTTCTTTTTTTCCCCTTCCTGCAGACTTTCACTGTCACAGCCGGCTTGACTCACCCCCAATATATTTCCTCCTTTTCTTTTCCCCTCCTACGCTTTATGATGAACAAACGACTAATGCATGTTTCTATCGTTTACCGTGCTGCAGAAGAAGATCGAGTCGGAGCTCCAGCGCACGCAGCACAGCATGTGGAAGCTGAGCCGCGAGATGCGCCTCATCAGCATGAAGCACAGCGAGGGCGAGGACATCGAGCACGAAATGTACGAGATGCTCGAGGGCTTCGTCATGGCGCTCACCAGCAGCCGCGGCGAGGACAGAACCAAGTGGGGCGAGGACGGCGTCGAGCTCGGCCAGATTCTGGACGAGATCAAGGCGGATATGGAATGGTGGGATGACGGGAAGGACGACTGAGTGTGGGAGTTTGGGGGAAATTGGGGGGCCCGGCCAGCATCGCTGCAGGGAGGTGGTTGATTGGCATTCTTTTTTTTTTCCTTTCTTTGGCAGCTATTCACTTGCCGTTGCGCAAGTTGCCGCGGTTTCTTTGCAGAGCAGTATCCGACTCACTGCGTCTGCGATGGTCGATGATTCAGCATTCGAGCCACTTTATTGCTTAGGAGATTACTAAATGGCCATGAGACATACTGAAGCCACTCTTTTCTAAATCTATGTGCCAGTCAGAAGAGTCGTGGTGTCCTATTGGATCTAGAAGACCGACAAATGTCTCATGGGTTACCCCCGTAAGAGAATCGATCAAAACTCGGTAGTCCACTATTGTTACTGGAAAAATACATCATTCTGGGTCTACATCAGGATCTGCCTTCTATTTCCTTTTTGATATCCACAGCCAAAAGCAACCCAAACACCGTTGTCGTCAACTAAACAAAAGTGAGTCAACAATGGTAACGCTGAAGGATGGGGAACTGTTACTTACAATGGTACTCCCTATCATGATAGTCAAGATCTCCCATCCACCGGCGAAGACTTTGCCGCGCACGATGGCATTCTGCTGGCGCCAGAAGCGGAAGGCGCCGAGCAAGACCATGGCGATGGCGGCGATGATGAAGACGGCAGCCAGCGGTTTCCCGAGCGCGTGATAGCCGTAGTGCGGGTCCGGGTTGGGAGCATGCTGTAGGCGCAGAAGCTGGGCGATCATGACGCCAGCCATGGAAAGGGCGATGGAGGTGCGCAGATAGCCCAGAAAGGTACGCTCGAGAGCTTTTCATCACTCAGCCTCTCTCTCTCTCTCCCAATAACAAAAAGATAAGACGACGAAACTCACCCAGATGGTCCCTCATGCCGCCCGCGGGCACCGTCACGCTGACATGGCGCCGCCACCACCTCGTCACCACGTCCCACCAGCCGACCTCCTGCCTCGTCAGCATCAGCTTCCTCTGCTCCCGCAGACTGCAGTCGTCCCTGCAGGTTGGCACCTCGGACGGCGGCGGCGGGTTCCCATGACTGAGGACGGGTTCTTCGGTCGTGCTCGCCGTCTCGACGCGGCTCATCCGCTGCGACGAAGAAGAACGAGGCAAGGACGCGAGCTCCGTGGCCTCGCGGTCGTTGGCGGTGCCGAGGGCTGTGTCGTCTGCTCTCTCTTCTTCTTCTTCCGCCTCTTCTTCTTCTGCGCCAGGCACACCGCGGCGACGAAGACCTCCTGGCTGCGCGATCAAGTCGTCGTCGTCGCCGGCCGTGCCCTCCTCCCTCGCTGCGCCGGCGCCGTGCGCCGTGTCAGCCCCGAAAGCAGCATCGTGGGGTTGATTGTGTGTCTTGGTGTCGTTGTTGGTATTTTTCGCCAAGTCGGATGGTGGCTGATGGTTGGCCGGAGGTGAGGAAGGACGATCGGCTGCGGATGGCGTAGGGTCGCGTTGTGGATGGTTGTGGTAACCAGGAAGCGATGACGTGCTCGCGGCGCTTTCGTTCGATTGGGCGTGCTGTGTGGAGCGTTGCGGAGAGCCCCCGGCGCGGGTCGGCTCGTCGCCATTTCCGGTGTTTTGGTCCATGATTTCTTGCTTTTATGCTCGCATCTTCATATCATACTTCTCCCGCTTGCACGCACTGTCTCGCGGGAATGCAAACGTGGGGAGGCAGAGTTTCGGCGACCGTGCGCGTCCGAGAGCGTCCATTGGATAGTCGGCGACCTCCCTTCTGCAGCTCCAATGCCGCGGAAGGCGGTGACGTCGCCGACGCGGGGAAACCGCTATCTCGTCTTGGCGATCAATCAACTTCACCAGCACATCGGTGCCAAAAGAAATAATTGCTCCATTTTCTCTAGAAGGAATTATTCGACATACGTGGGCCTATCTAGACGCAAGTGTGTATTAAATGATCCAACATCTACGTCCAGATACCTACGTAAGTGGAGCTTGATTGCTGATAGAAGTTAATTAGTTACGATGGCTTAGATCTTTCGGCACGCACTGTGACCAGAAAACAAATATTTGGAGCGAAATCTCGTCTCATTCCTTTTCCCTCGCTATTAAAGATAAGAAGGCCGTCAATCCACCAACGTAAAAATAAAATATCAGAAGTGTATCCGTTAAAGCCATCATCCCTTCCCCTCATTTCCTTTTAATCCATGATTAAACCCCCTTAGATAGCCTGGAGACCACCACCAACGGTGAAGGCCATGGCAGAGCAGTCGGAAGCAACACCGCCGACAAGGACCCACTTCATCTCCTCCTTCTCCAGAGTAGCAGCACCCTCATCGGGGTCGCTGACCAAGAAGAACTTGGTGCTGTCATCATCGACATTGCACACAACCATGTAGAAGGCGTTGCCCTGCGAGTCGACCGCGACGACGATGCCGCCGCTGGTCGTGGTGCTCGAGTCGTCGACGGGCATCAGGGTGATGATGTCAGCGTTCTTAGGAATCTCATCCGAGCCGGCAAGACGGAAGCGCGACGCGCCCAGCTTGTCCATCTCGTCGGGGTGGTAGATGAAGACGCGGTCGGCATCGTCCGAGACAACCACGTTGGAGTAGGCCGCGAAGTTGAGACCGGCGTCAGCGTCGCCAACCGCCTGCAGGCCGAGCACTCCCGTGTCCTCATCGGCCGAGAGGTGCCACGCGCCCGTCGTGTCCGTCAGAGTCGTGTAGGTGAAGCCGTCGGTGTTGGTGTCAGCATCATCCGTCGCGATGTTCAGGAGGGCATCGTTGGACAGGGCGCTTCCATCATCATCACCATCAGTGGAGGTAGAAGCGTCGGTGGTGCTCGTCGTGCTGGCGCTGTCAGTCGAATCCTGGCGCTTGTACACGCTGGAAGACTCGTCGCTGGACGTAGAATCATCCGGTGTCGTCGAGCCCTCGACAGTCTTGACCTCGTCCGATCCGGCAGAGGTAGAAGACTGAGTCGAATCATCGCTGTTGGTAGCAGTGGAGCTCTCAGTGCTGTCCGAAGTCTGCTGGTTGGAAGAATCCTCCGTGGTGCCGGTATTCTCGCTGTCACTGGCAGTGCTAGAAGCATCCGTAGAACCCGTGCTAGTCGAGCTATCAGTCGAGCTGGTGTTGGCAGAGTCGTCAGTGGAGCCAGAGCTGGTCGAGCCTTCAGTCGTGGTAGAACCGGAGCTAGCAGAGCCGTCAGTGCTAGTCGAGTCAGCACTGGTAGAGCCCTCGCTGGTGGTCGAGTCAGAGCTGGTGGAGCCTTCAGTAGTAGTCGAGCCAGAGCTGGCAGAGCCCTCAGTGCTCGTGGAACCAGAGCTGGTAGAGCCCTCAGTGCTGGTGGAACTAGAGCTGGTAGAGCCCTCGGTGGTCGTGGAGCCAGAGCTGGTCGAACCCTCAGTAGAGCCAGAGGTAGTAGAGCCATCGGTGGTGGTCGAGCCCGAAGTGGAAGAACCATCAGTAGTAGTCGAGCCCGAGGTGGAAGAACCATCAGTAGAGGTCGAGCCCGAGGTGGAAGAACCGTCAGCGGTGGCAGTCGAGCCGGAAGACGCAGAGCCGTCAGTAACGGTTGAACCGCTGGTGGTCGAGGCAGTAGAAGAAGAGCCAGTGCTGCTACTGCCACCGGGGAGGAGAACACACTGCGCAGCCATAGCCTGAGCGTCCGCCTTCCAGATGGTCGACTGGGACAGGCCGAAGAAGTCCATGCTCAGCTCGTCACCGAGAGTCAGCGCGTACGAGACACCACCGTTGCAAGTGCCAGGGTTGATGCTGTCGTAAGCATACTTGGCGCTGGCAGCGACGTAAGGCTCGTTGGTGATGGAGATCAGCTTGCGGTACTTGAGCGGGGTGATCTCGAGGCCGACACCGACAGTCAGGGGCAGGCCGACGCGGGCATCAGCACTAATCTCGCCAGAAGCGGTGAACTTGGTCGTGAAGGTGGGCTTGAAGTTCTTGATGGTAGTCTGGTCCTTGTTCACAATGTCCAGTTTCGCGTAGAAGTTAGTGATGGCAGCCTCGGCACCGACGAGGATCTGGCCCTGGGCCTTGATGTCGAGCGTCAGCGACGCGTCCATGGTCATGACGGGGCCAACAGAGATGACGTTGGGGATGGAGAAGCCCGGAGCACCGTACGAGGCAATGTTCTTCTTGAACTTGTTGTTGTACGTGCCATCCGCCGCAAGACCCAAGTAGAGAGCAGCCTTGGCGCTGCCATCAATCGTCACGCTACCCTTGTTGAAGCCGCCACCAAGAAGAGAGAAACCAATCTCACCCGCAACGTGTGCGTTACCGGTGATACCGCAGTCGACGCAGTAGAGGTCGACGGTGCCAGTCAGCGCACCGCTGGCGGAGCCGTGGTAGAGCTGGTACTGGCTGCCCCAGTACTTGGAGTCGACCTTGTTGCTGGGCGTAAGGTTGATGTTGAAGTTACCTTCGGGCTTGGCCGTCGTCAGGCTGTCGATCTTATCGTTGATGAACTTGATACCCTTGGAGACAGCGCCGTTGGTGTACTTATCAGCAACCTTGATGGCCATGTTCTTGAGATCGTCGAGCTTCTTGTCAACCTTGTCGATGGCCTGAGAAATGGCCTTCGGCGCAATCTTCTTGATGAGAGACTTAAGGCTCCAGCGCTTCCGAACGATGGCGCTGGCACGGGCGGCAGGGCTGCCATAGGAGCGGCGGCGGAGCTTGGTGCTGGTCTCGGCAGTGTCGTCATAATCATAGTCATCCTCAGAGTAGTCGCCAAGGCCGGGGGCAAAGTCCTGCAGGCTGGAGCTGAAATCGCTGTCGAAGTCGTAGTAACCGAGCTTGTCATCAAGAACCTTGTCGAAGTCATCGCCACAGGGAGCAGTGGGGAAGCCAGAGATGGTGGCCTCAGGGGGAGCACCGCAGGAGGACGAAGAACCGGACTGAGAAGTGCTGCTACCGCCAGTCGAGTTGGAGAAGACAGAACCGCTGGTAGAGAGAGTAGAGTTGCCGCTCAGGGAAGTGGTGCCGTTGACAGAGCCGTCAGTGGGGAGAACAGTTCCCCATTTGACTTCAACATCACCGATAGCCTGTTCGATAGGAATCTCCGCGCAGTTCAAGGTGCAGCTGTGGCTGCTTTCAGTGAAAGTCTCGCTAGAAACCAACCAGTAAGTATGCTGGCCAACAGTCGCGTTGACGCCAGCCACACTGGAAGTGACAACAACCCATCCCGTGGTGCTTCCCCAAGCACGCTGAGCATACTGGAAGGCCTCAGCAGTCGCAAAGTCAACCTCCAGGCCACCGGAGATGACCGAGATTCTCGTAATGTACGCAGAGTTGTCAAGAATAACCGAGGGGTAGGTGAAGTTAGCCTTCATAAGAGCGAAGAGCGAACCATCGGCGCTTGACGAGCTGCCAGTGCTGGAAGAGCTGCCAGAACTGGAAGAGCCAGAGCTGGAAGAACCAGAGCTGGAAGAGCCAGAACCGGAGCTGGAAGAACCGGAGCTAGAAGAGCCGGAGCTAGAGCCAGAGGAGCTAGAGCTGGAAGAACCACCAGTGCTTGAGGACCCGGCAGTGGAGTTGGTCTGAGTAGTAGTGGAAGAGCTGCCCTCGTTGAAGTAGAAGGAGCCAGTATCCTTAGGAGCCAAGTGCGTGAGAACGGAAGCGTCGTGGCCCGGTGGGGTAGCGGGCTGCAATGTGGTGATGGGGCCGGCAACGGTGGTCCAAGAAGATTCGTTGAGAACAACGTCGCTGGATCCGGACTGAACAATGGACTTGGAAGAGCCGCTGTTAGACGATCCAGAGCCGGAGCTCAAGCCGTTGCCAGATCCAGAGCTGTAGCCAGAACTGGAGCTGTAGCTAGAGCCGGAGCTGTAGCTGTAGCTGGAAGAACCAGAGCCAGAGCTATAGCCCGAGCCCGAGTTGGACCCAGAGCCAGACAGTGAGTTACCACCAGAGCCTGAACCCGAGCCGGAGGAGCCGGAAGAGCCGGAGCTGTAGCTAGAACCCGACAACGAGTAGCTGCCAGAGCCGGAACCCGAACCGAACGAGCCGCTGCCCGAACCGGAACCGGAACCAGAACCAGAGCCAGCAGAACCAGAAGAAGAGCCCTGGCCACCGCTGCCAGCCAGGCAGGGCAGGCCGGTGGTGATGACATAGGCAGTCTGGGTCTGGGTCGCGACCGTGGTCTCAACCTTGGTCGTCAACGCCGTCCTGTAGATGGTGTCGATGACGGTGGTGTGGTAGACACCGGCGTCAGACTCCTGCTTGTTGCTGTTGAGCTGCTGAGCTTGGATAACGGCAGAGGAAGTCGAGTTTGTGTAGCGGATGGAGCTTGTCGCGGTGACAGCTCCGGCACCCGCGAGGGCAGCAATGAGAAAGTTGCCGCGCATGGTGAAAGTGAGTGTGGTGTGCCCGAAGGGCAGATTAGAGTATTAGTTATTTGTCGAGTAGAGACTGTGGTATGGTAAAGAGTGACCAAAGAGTGGGAAAGAGAGAACCCCCGAAGGGAAAGAAGGTGGAAGGGACACTGAAAGAGTGAGTGTGCAGAGAAAATCTCAGAGTGGAAGTGATGCATCGTGATATATAGTCCACCATGGAGTTTTTTGGAGGCTGTCAGGAGAGCAGGGCGCTGCGGATACGCCGACGGAGTAAAGCCACAAGACATTTTGCCGAAACCTTGAGGCTGCGCCCGGTAGTGGACGGCGGTTGTGGTGGGCTGGATTGGGGGAGCTGAAAGACCTGTGGCTGAGCTAAGAAGACTGCGGCTGTCTCGTGGCTTTTGTGGTATTTTCTCCAGACAGCTAGAATACGTAGAACTCAGAACGTATTGAAGATGTCGTTTGGGAATGCATTGGAATGGCTGTTGTCAGAGCGTTTCTGTGGCCGTCGTCAATTCTGCAGCTGTCCTGTCATTCTAGTGACCTGAAAGGTGCTGCAGCGTCTCGCAGCAAGCTCGTACTCGCTCAAATTAAGCGTCCGTACCAAGCTCCACCACGTGCGGGCACATCAGCCCTGTGCCAGACAACCACCGAAAGGCGTTCGTAGCCGCCCTATCGTGAGCATCGCGGTTGCCACATCAGGCAATATTCTCTGCACACGGGCTCTCACCTGCTCCGTGCACGCATCTCTTCTCCACAAAGAGGACGGAGAGGTCCGGTGGCTTAGCTCCGCTGTCAGAGAGCTGTCTGCCAGAGACATAGAAAGGAAGTGCCAAGAAGGCCTGGATTAGGGCCCGCCCGATGGCGCCCCTACGCGAGGGTATGTGCGGCGCGGGTTGCGCTCCGCGCACATCCGTTGTGCTAGGTCTGAGCGAAAACGGGTCTTTGGAAATCCTCTCGGGGTCGCCGCCCGCTCGAATGGGAATTAAGCCTTCGGCATTGGGAAAACGGCGGCTGCGGAGAGAAAGGAAGGCGCTTGTTGTTGACCCCTGAAGCAGTCACGCCATGCACGTGACTTCGCACCGTCCCGTCTGAGGTAGTCCATTTCCGATACCTTGGCCCGAGAAGTCAAGATTGAGGCTGGACACTAGGAAAGCATATCGGAGGTCATCTTGCCGTGGCTTGAGTGTCACTGACTACCCATTGAAAGCGCTCTACCACGTCCTTTTGTTGTCACGGAAACGTTCTATCATCAGTACCGGTTACACGATGGTTAGCGTACCAATGGCTGTCTATTTAGCCCCATCCCTCGCAATCAGGACCTTGCGGCCCTTGAACTGCCGCCGTCGAAAACGGCCGCACCACAGGGAATCGCCAACCAATAGGAAATGTCCGCGTTTTAGTCAACAGGACAAGGGCAAGGGAAGGGGAACTTCCGCGTCCAATTAGCCATGTAAGATTTACCTCGCATAAGCCATGTGGGTCAGCAACGTGCGGAGAGCCCTAAAGCGAGCCAAGGCAGCGGCACGTCCCTTCTGTTGTTGGTAGAATCAAAAAAGCAATTGTACTAAAGAGGCTATCGAAAAGCGTAGTTACACCATGCCTCCGCATAATCTTCCCTTATTTTCAAGCTCGTGGAACTCACTGAGCGAAGGGTCCAACAAAGTAGGATTACCCAACCTTTACCTGCGCCAAAATCACTGCTTCGTACGTCTAGTACTCAGCCTCCTCGAGATCGCCCTCATCCAGCGCATCGCTGGCAACCTCCTCGTAGTCCTTCTCGAGAGCCGCGAGATCCTCGCGAGCCTCGGAGAACTCACCTTCCTCCATACCCTCACCAACGTACCAGTGGACGAAGGCACGCTTGGAGTACATGAGGTCGAACTTGTGGTCGAGACGGCTCCAAGCCTCGGCAATGGCCGTGGTGTTGGAAAGCATCGAGACGGAGCGGTCGACGGGGGCGAGCTCGCCACCGGGGACACGCATCGGCTTCTGGTAGTTGATGCCGATCTTGAAACCGGTAGGGCACCACTCGACAAGGTTGAACGAAGCCTTGGCCTTGAGCGCGGCAACGGCCTGGTTGCACTCGCGGGGAACGACGTCGCCACGGTACAGAAGAGCGACGGCCATGTACTTGCCGTTGCGGGGGTCGCAGACGACCATCTGGTTGTTGGGCTCGAAGCCTGCGCACGTCAGCATCCAACCCAATATACCAATTCTGCCGCCACTTACACTGGAAGGTAAGGTCGTTGACCTTGAAGCTCTCGTGGGAGCTCTTCTGGGCCGAAATGACGGGGGCGTAGCTGATGAGCGGGTAGTGAATACGGGGGTAGGGGACCAGGTTGGTCTGGAACTCGTTCAGGTCGACGTTGAGAGCACCGTCGAAGCGCAGCGACGAGGTGATGGAGCTGACGACCTGAGCGATGAGGCGGTTGAGGTGCTCATAGCTGGGACGGGGGATGTCCAGGTTGCGACGGCAGATGTCGTAGACGGCCTCGTTGTCGACGAGGAAGGTGCAGTCCGAGTTCTCGATGGTGCTGTGGGTGGACAGAACAGCGTTGTAGGGCTCGACGACGGCGGTGGAGACACGGGGCGCCGGGTAGACAGCGAACTCGAGCTTAGACTTCTTGCCGTAGTCGGTCGAGAGACGCTCCAGGAGGAGGGCACCGAAACCAGAGCCGGTACCACCACCGAAGGAGTGGAAGATCAGGAAGCCCTGGAGGCAGGAGCAGTTGTCTGCGACATCGTCAGCTGCATTCGGCGCAATCCCATGGCGGATGACGTACCTGCGACACGGCGGACACGGTCGATGACGTTGTCAACGAGCTCCTTGCCAATGGTGTAGTGACCACGGGCATCTACATCGCGTTAGCTTCAGCTGCAACAACGGCTGGATGTCATCGACCCACAGTTGTTGGCGGCATCCTCCTTGCCGCTAATCAGGAGCTCGGGGTGGAAGAGCTGCCTGTAGTCGCCGGTGCGGATCTCGTCGACGGGCTGGCAACGCATCAGCACATTATCCCTTGTCCTCCATCGGCTGCGTTATCCTTACAGAAGGGTCCAGGTCGACGAAGATGGAGCGAGGGACGTATTTGCCGCCGCTGGTCTCGGTGAAGAAGGTCTCGAAGGAGCCGCCCTCGGTATCAGCCTGGCTCTCAGGGTCGGAGCGACCATCGGCCTTGAGGCCGTGCTCCAGGAGGTAGCTAGCGCAGCAGTGTCAGTGGCGAAGAAGCTCGAATGGATGGAATTGGACTTCATACAGCTCCCAGGCGCTGTTGCCGAGCTGGATACCGGCCTGGCCGATGTGGATGTGGCAGACCTGCGCGTCGAGACACGTTAGCTGGACCGCGCAGATCAGGGGAAGGCAGCTTGGCAGCGGCGGCGTAGGTGCGCGAGGCGGATTTGGGCATTGGCGAGGTCGCGTCGGGCGGGCGAACGTACTTCTCCCCTCATGATTGCTGGTGTCCGGGTATCTTAGTTGGTGGTGGGCAGGAGTAATTCAGATGCTGGGGAAGGGCAGCGGTGAGCGAAGCGGTTTTGGTGTTGACGCTGGAGCGAAATAGCGGGGCAGGCCAAAATAAAGGCGTGCATGGATGCGCTCCGCGCACCAATCACACGGCGCTCTCCGCCTGCCGCTATCCCCGTCGCGTTACCTCCCCAGGAACCGCCAACGACGCGCTTGTATGCCTGCACCTTTGTCTTGCTCACGTCCGCACGTGCTCAAGACGACCACATAAAATGCCATGATGTCCATTCGAGCTGCTGCTAGTCGAGGCTTCTATCTACTCGATATACCGTTACAAAATGCTTCGTAACCGTGCTCTCGTCCGCTGATCCTTATCTCATGTGATCATTTGCAAACGCGTCCGCGCCCCTTCATCTGGTGGTCCAGCCCGTTGCTCACCAGGCCTAAGCACCATCAGCGGAGCGGTCCGTCTCTGCCGCTTTCTCCGCCTTGACAGCCGTCTCAGCCGGGGCACAAGGCTCCGCATCACCGGCAACCGCAGTCTCCTCGCACACCTTATCCTCCTTGATCTCGACAGGCTTAGCAACATCCTCGTGCTTAGCATCCTCGTGCTTAGCATCCTCGTGCTTAGCAGCCTCGCGTTGGACCTGAGCAGTAATGCTGCCCTTCTCCGTGGCACCATGGGCGCGAGTATCGACACGACGCATCTGGACAAGGATCAGTGCTCGAGTCATGGGCATTTGAACAGGGCAGCAGCTTACCAGGGATGCATCTTCCTTAGTGATGTCCTCTGGGTGCTTCTCAAGCTTGTCCTTCATCTCCTCAGCGACGGCCTGGTAGACGTGCTCACGAGCGGCAGGAGACTGCTCAGCGGCGACGATGCTCTGACGACGACCACGAACAACAAGAGCCGGCTTCTCGGTCGCAGAACTCTCTTGGTCCTTCGTGTCAACAGTGGGCAGCGTGGCAGCAGGAATGCTACCCTTAGGCAGCGTGCCACCGTAGACCTTGCGCTCCGCGCTCAAGACTCTCTTGATGTCTTCAGGAGTGACGCTGGCTGGATCATCTTCGAACTTCTTCTGAGCGGCCTCAGTTACCTTGCGAAGATTCTGCTTCGGTGTTAACGGGACCCGTTCAAAGACCAAGAGGATGGTTAAGAACTTACGTCGGTGTTGTCGCTCATCGACTGAACCTGAGCAGCGGCGCTGCCAGGGGGAGGGCGGAAACCCAAGACCTTGTGCTCGGCGCTCTGGACGCGGGCAGCATCTTCGTGGGTAATGTGCTCAGGCTCTTCCTTCAGCTTGGCAACTCCTTCGGCAACGGTCTTCTCGAAGCTCTCGCCAAAGGGTTTGGCTTCGGCCGGAAGCGCGGGGGCACTCTCCTTGGGTGTCTCAGTGGCCTCCTTGGAGACCGGAGCGGCGTTGTCGGGCTGAGCACTCATGGTTGCGGTAGTCAGGAAGTGTGATGCTAGACGGAGTTCAGTGCTTGATTCCGATGTGCAGATCAAAGTTGGTGGGAGTTGTTGAAGAGTAGAGGAAAGGATTGCAACTGGAGCGAATTTAATGGGGTGGCGCGGTGGTGACGGAACGGCGCTGGAGGTGGAAGGCGCGATCCCACTGGAAGGTGCACTCTCCTCTGCAGCTTCCCTCCAGCCCGCTTCACAGACTCAGAAAGCGCACCTTGCTGACAGGCACACCGAGGATTGCTTGCTATGATCGTAGGTGGTGTAGACTTCTATCGCTTGACGAGCCGTACACTGACTGTCGATTTTGAACAATCCTAGGAACAGTAAGGCAGGAACAAGATGTCCTGCGCATTTCGACATTGACAAGGAACATGTTGGAGCGACGTGTGTCTGTGAAGAGCATATCTTAGATAAATGACCGCCACAAGCGCACTGGAAGACGAATGGGTTTTCTGAAGTGTCTGATGTCAGCGATCGTGGAGCGTCCGCCGTCTAGCATACACCACCTCTTTTCTTGCCTCCACTATCCCCACGCCACAAGCTTTTGATGAAGAATCGGGTGTATTTCATACCTTTCACTTCCCTTCCCGTTTGCTGTTTCCTAGATAGCTGCTTGTAGGTATGCTACGCATCATCCCGCGCAAATTCTTCAGCTCTTCACTCATGTGCGCACGTGCCGGACGCGGCAAGCTGCTGAGAGACCTCTGCAGGAGCAAAGACGCGATATCTCAATGCATGAAGTAAGCGATGGGCCGCGCTTTGTTGCTTCACGCACCAATAAGAATCCAGATACTCATCCGCCTACAATCGACCACATCACCAGACCTGCCATCGCATGCAGGCCACAGACCAGATTGATCTACGTCGGGGAAGCACGTCCTTATACCACTGTCAGATGGAGCGATGCGCATTATCCAAACGCACCTCTCCTCATTAGCCAAGTAGTCTGAAAGAGAGACCAAATCAGACGACGCGAGAAGACGATGAGCCACCAGCGCGCGACTGCCAGCCAGATATCGCTTTTCCAAACATCAACGACGTAATGAAGCCCATCCCTGTCTCCACTCATCAATTTTCGCAGATTCCCTCATCATCCGCCATCAACATCACCATAACAATAACTACACCACATAATCATTAGGATCGTCATCACCACCACTCCCGGCGCCTATCCGCATGAAAATACAAGCGCCAACAGGCTGGGCGAGTACACGCGTCCGTCCTGGCAGACAGCTTGCGCATGCACGGATAGAGCTAGATAATATTGTATTGTAGAGCTATACTGCGAGCAACGATGAGAACCACGCTTTGCCCAGAAAGGCAATTTGCTGCGAGGGATGATCGGGTTTATAGCTACAGAACTCGGATTTATGCAAGTGATGTGCTCTGAGCGTGTGGGGCGGACATTGCATGACACGGTGCCCAAGCAGCTTTCACAAATTTCGACGTCAGCGAGCGGACGCGTTTACAAACCTCTCTCGTCAACAGTGGACTGAAGACCAGTCCACCCGCAGAAACTGATTCCAAACATAGGAAAAGCAGTTTGGAGAAGAGACGAGACGAGAAGACGACCGAACGGCGGTGTGGAAACGCCAGCCAAATAGTGCCGTCCCGAACAACCGCAAAAGCGCAGAACGCTGCCTGACTCGGTCTTTCCCCGCCATTTGCAGCCTTCCATCCACCTCGTCATAATCATCTGCACGCAAGCAAGAGCTGGCTACGGGACGGGCAAGTGCACGCGCCCATACCAGCAGCTAGCTCGTACACGCATAGATAGTGCCAGATAGAAGTTTGCTGTGAGCGAATAATAGGATGCACATCTTGCCAAGGAGCGCATAGGACCTTATTGTGGCCACGGAAGTCGGGTTTACATAGCCCGTAAACTTTGAAAGTGTCAAGCGGCCACCGCATGCTGCGCAGCGAACGAAGCCTTTACCTCAGTCGACTTTTTTTTTTTTTTTTGCTGCAGGCTGTAACACTCAACTCTTAACCATGAGGGATCGACGGAGAACGTAGTGCTCCTTAGCTGGAGGCTACTATGAAGACGAGCGGGTATTGGCCGGACCAAGTTGCGGAAGGAAGGAAGCGACCCGGCGCTGTAGGCGCAAACATCGTAAACAAGACATGCTCATCAAATCTGGCGGCCATTAGCAAAGGGCTACCGAAGAAGTGCCAGTAAAAATGGACAATCCTACACGAAAAAGGAACCCCTGTCGTGGTTGTTCATGTGCTTCGACGATCTTTAGCAGCTTGTTATCAACCGTAATCACTTACAACGGCCTTCACCGTTGCCCATGGAGCAGTGGCTGGCGGCTGCAGATGCACGGTGGTGGTACGCGTACCGAGTAAGAGGTCGGCGGGTGATCGCCCAGGTCAGGAATCATCAGCTCGGCAGCGAGCAACGTCATGGCAGTCCCCAGGCGCGCGCGGTGGAGAGATGGTGCAGCTCAAAAGGTCCAAAGAATCCTGCTGAAGGAACAGCACAGCAGCGGTGAGGGCATTCCGCCGTTGTCTGTCGAAATGGCGCCCCATCGAGTGGATATGGCGAGTGCAGGGGTAATGCGATCGGCTTCCCAGTGGCCAGGCTCAGGAATGATCGCTCGGGGATGGTGCTGATATGGACGCGCACCGGGAGAGTCCTCCGCGATTCACCCTATCCTCACCGCCGGATAGGCCGTCGCAAGACACAGGCGAAATGAAGGTTTGGATTGCCGCGGGATGGGATGCCTTTCACGAGCGGGCTTCGGCATGACGGGCGTACGGGGCAGCGCCAGGGCCTGCCGCGCAGCAGCACCGCAAAAATGCCGTCACGCGAGGCTGAGGGCACAAACGAAATCCCAGAAAGTGACGCGACCTCCAGCTGGGGTCGAGACAAGGCAGCGGCAGTGACGCTGCCCGGAGCGGATCGCCGCGGACGCCGTGCTATCTGGTGGGAGGGTACGGCGCTGGTGCAGAGAGGGTAGTCCCTGAAAATTTCGACCTTGCCGCCGAGCTAGAAGAAGGCTATCGCGGGTGGAAGACGCCGCGGCGGCTGCTGTGGCGCACCCGGGATGGCAGGCGCCGTGTGTGGCAGTCTGGCGGGGATCAGCAGAGGTGCGGAGACAGGGCCGTTCAGGGGAGGGTGCGTAGTGATGCTCGCAGGCCTGCAGCTTTTCGCGAGCGCAGAGCGAGCGCGCGGCCCAGCGGTTGAGCCGCGCTGGCATGGCTGGGTGGGCGCACAACGTCGTGCCAGACGGCGATGGCCCTGCATGGCCGCACCAAAGGACGGAGCGGACATGAAACGGAGCGCCCTTGGTACATGTACGGGGATCAGCCACTTGGCCGGAGTCAGGCACGTCAGGCTGTGCGTTCTCGACCTCACCTCCAAAAATTTGCGCGAAAATGAGCCGGCTAGGCAGGTTTGCCGCACAAACGGCGCCGGCTCTCCTGCAGCGTGCAGGTGCGGGTTGCCCCTTCGCGGCTTCCGGCTAGCAGACTCTAAGCCGCCCGGCGCGCGGCGGAGCGCCACAGACGTCGGCCGGCTCGCGAGCTTTCTGCTGCGCGTCCGCTCCGCCCAACAGCCTTGACTTGGCGACCCACAATTGGCTTATTTTCAGACGCCCAAAACCGGAGTGATTCGCGGCATGCGCACGCTTGGAGTCGCGTCCACCGGACCCACTGTGTCCGGAAACAATCGTCATCCCAGATCGCTGGCCTCAGCGCCTGGCCTGCCCAGCCGCCGTATCTCTCGATCGTCCCGTCGTGCTACCCGCAATATAACACACTTTCCCTCCTTCTTGCTCCCATTGATTCCGTCTTGCCCCCTCTCGTATTGCCATTCTTTTAATTGCGCAACCGCACTCGCTGCCCCGCCCGCCATCGTCCATGCTGTCTCCAACCTGCCACTGAGCGTGCAGATAACCTCGCGATCCCCCGCGAAAATCAGTGGAGACCCTCCTTTGGATCACCTCAGCAGCCATGACGACCCCAATTGACGAGAAGGCCGAGCCCCGCTACTATCGCCCTCACGTTGAAAATGCTCGCTTGTCCGACGAGGAGGACCACACTGTCATTGGCGAAGATTCCACCAGGAACAACTCCGACCAGGATCACCATGTCGACCCCCTCGACACCACCCACCTCTCAGCGACGAATGAGTCCAACTACCTGCGCCCCCCGAGCGGCGTGACATCGCCGTCGGCCACGCGCGAGCAGGCGAGCCGCCTGGACGATGACCTGCAGATGCTGCAGATCGAGAGGCAGATCTCCGCCGCCGAGGAGGCCAAGAGCAATGACGGGCGCTCAATGCACCGCTCGCGCTCGCGCCACCAGGAGCCCGTCGACGAGTTCGACGCTGCCACCGAGCCCATCCACACCCAGGCCTCCATGTACAAGCCCCCGGAGAACCCGACCACTAGCTTCGCCAAGTTCTTCAAGAAAATTCACAATTCGAGCTGGGTCATTCGCTACCTCACCTACATCGTTCCCGTCGTGTGCATCATCCTCATCCCCCTTCTCCTCGGCGCCCTGCTCTTCACCGATGCGTCGGTTGGCGGCGTCAAGCTCGTTTGGTTTTGCATCTGGCTTGAGATTGTCTGGTTGACCCTATGGGCCGGCAGAGTAAGCTGTTCACCCCGCGTTTTGCTACCACCAATTTGCGCTGACGTCCATCCCAGGTTCTCGCAAAGTGTCTTCCCTGGCCCATTGGGCTTGCGGCAAGCTTGTTCACGAACAACGGAAAGAAATGGCGTGACATGGGCAAGCAGCTGGAGCTTCCGGGAACCCTATTCTTTTGGTGGCTGGCCATCATCATTTCCTTCTACCCCACCATGACCCAGCATCACATCAACGGCAATAAAGGCATCAAGAGTTGGGAGAAGACCATGTACAAGGTCCTGGTGTCCATCTTCATCGGCTTCGTCCTCAACTTCGTCGAGAAAATCATCATCCAACTCATCGCCATCAGCTTCCACTTGCGTACCTACCAGGACCGGATTGAGATGAACAAATTCCAGATCGGAAGCCTGGTCAAGCTCTACACCTTCTCCAAGGCGAAGCTCACCATGGAGGATTCTGAGTTTGAGCAACGCGAAACCGGCCAGAACTCAGGGGCTCGTACGCCTGGCATGTTTGTCAAAGAGGCCCAAAAGAACACGAAACAGGCCATTACGAAATTCGGAGATGTTGCTGGAAAAATTGCAGCTGACTTCACCGGACGCGCCACACAGAGGAGCAACCACCCCCACCAGGTCGTCCTGGCATTGCTCAACACTACCAGCGGCAGTCAGGTGCTAGCCCGTCGTTTGTTCCGCACCTTCTCCCACGACGACACGGAAACGGTCCACCCCGACGATCTGGCCAGCGCTTTCGACAACGAGGACGAGGCTACCGCTGCGTTTTCCATGTTCGACAAGGACATGAACGGCGATATCTCCATGGAAGAGCTTGAAGCTGTCTGCGTAGAGATTGGCCGTGAACGCAAGGCCATCACTGCTTCCCTCAAAGACCTCGACTCCGTCATTTCCAAGCTCGACGATGTGCTGATGTTCATCGTTGCCGTCATCACTATCTTGGTCTTCATCTCTCTCATCTCTGCTTCCGCCGGCAGCGTCATCTCTAACGCTGGATCGGCCGTTCTGGCCCTGTCTTGGCTCTTTTCCGCCACTGCACAGGAATTCCTGCAGTCTATCATCTTCGTCTTCGTCAAGCACCCGTTTGACGTTGGCGACCGTGTGAGCATTTATGGTAACACTGGTGCCACTGGCTTGGGTGATGACTATTTCGTCAAGGAAATTGCATTGCTGTACACGGAATTCAAGAAGATGGAAGGTCACGTCGTCCAAGCACCCAACAGCTACTTGAACACCCTGTTCATTCTCAACCAGCGGCGTTCCGGTGGCTTGGCCGAGGCTATCCCTATCATTATCAAGTTTGGCACGACCCTCGATCAGATCGAACAACTCCGGTCAAGATTGCTGGAATTCGTGCGTTCGGAGAAGCGCGAGTACCAGGGCAACATTCTCACCGAACTTCGGGAGGTCAAGGAAGCACACTCGCTGACCCTCAACGTCGTCTTCTTTTACAAATCGAACTGGCAGAACGAGCTGCTGCGCCTGCAACGCCGCAACAAATTCATCTGCGCGATGATGGTGTGTATGCAGGATCTCGGCATCGAAGGTCCCCGCATGCGCTTCCCTGGCCAGAAGGAGTCGTTCCCGGTCTATCTCCAGCAAATTCCTCACCTTGCGACTCCTGGCATGGGCCATGGTGGCAACCCGGATAACCCGACCGGCTTCGTTGAGCGCCCTGATACTGGCAGGAGCAACGTATCAGGTCCTCAGGATCCTCCTTTCGTCAGTCCGGAGTCCCCGACCAGTGCACGAGCGCTACAGCCCTCACACTCGATTCTCCGCACTGGCAGGCCCCGTGGCGAGTCTCTTGCAGCTATGGGCAGGCGTGTGGATTTCTCGCTCGGCATGAAGGACATCTCGGCGGCTGACATGACGGGAGACGTTTTCGAGGATCGAAAGCCCTCTCTTCCGGCGAGAATAATGTCGCCTAGCACCTCTACTCGTGGCTCGCAAGACTCTCGCCCTCGTCCATCTCACGACACTGCCCGTTCGACGGGACATGACTCAGACCTTGCTCGAATTCCTACGGACAGCTCGGCCGCGCGCAGTCGCTCCAGCCACCGCAATCGTTTCTTTTCGCGCGGAAAGACACAGGGAGATCTGGAAGGCGGTCTCTCTATGGAGAACATTCCTGAGACAACAGAACGCATTGATCCGCGCAGCGGAACCGTCAGTCCTGCGGCATGGCGGGCAAGCCATGAAGAGAGCAGGACACCTACTGCCTCGGGCGCCCTGGATGGCGCCGAGGGGAGTTTCGCCCCTCCACCGAGGAGCATGACCGAAAATGCCAGCTTCAAGACGAAGTAGCGGTTCACGGCCGAACTAGAACTTAGACTTGCGTTACATATTTGACTTTCGGGCCGGCTTCGTCCGGAATAGAGTGAGCGTACTCAGCGAGCGTGGACTTCACAGGTTGAACTCGTTTTTTTACACCAACACCCCAGAAAAGACATTGTTTTCCAAGAGTATTAGACCGTCAGCCATTTGAGCTCGTTTCTTGTAATTAATTTTCTCAATTTCACGTAGGGCGGCAGGTAGTCCGCGGGATCGATGGGTAGGAAGGTTATTGCTTTGGCCTCCTTTGTTCCCTTATCTTGTACTCATACCACAAAGCAAAGCACACACACGAGCAACGAATCTCGTTTCTTCATGGATTCTTCGCAGCCCAGGATGTGGGTTTAGCAGTGAAACAGATGACAGATTGACAGGCCCTGGTTTGACTCTTTCAGGCATCCCACTCTTGCATGTGATCGCAAAGTGGCCCTCACCCAGACGTCCCCTTGCCTTGTCTCTCCACTTTTTATCTGGTAGTTCAGGTGGATCGACATTCGCGCCTTCGACTGGTTCTAGAACCCGGCATTCTAGAATCTTGGTACCCGCACGGCCGATGTGAGGGCAAAAGTGTTTCTGATGGCGGGTTCGTTATCCGAACAATATTTTTGGCGCAGAGGTCGTCGTTTCAGACTTCGGGCGAAGATAATGATGGGTGCACAAGCGACTTGTGCTACCTATGTACCTGCCGTCCCACCTTCCCCACTTCTGCACTTACTTGCATGCGCCGTCTTTCCTGACCCCCACTCCACCATTTCCTCCCGTCCCGCCCGTGCTTAGCCGCGCAGCGGCAGCTATCTTTGTATCAGTTGCACGTGTACGACTCTCTGTATACTCTTGCTTATCAACGAAGTGCGATCAGCAACGGCGAAGCCATGCAGACTCCCGATACTCCCCAATGGTCACCGACCAGCAGCATTCCATTGGCTCGGCTATGCGACGAGGGTTGTGATGGCGAGAAGTGGAGGTGAAGCGGGAGTAAGACGACAGACAATATAGAATGGAGGTTTGCACGCACGCCGTGCCATCACGCATGAATTCTCGACCCGGTCGCCTTTGTTTCGCTCTTCAGGTCTCTTCTGGCTACGCTGCACTTGCGTGACGTATTTCTTGAAATACAGCTTGCTTCTTCCTATCTTGCCGACGGCGCTACTGTTGTGTAACCGGTGCTGGACAAACGTACTTTCTCCCCCCCCCCCTCCTGCTTCCCTCGAACTGGGACGGGGAAGGACTGCGTCGGCTTTACGCGACGACCCAAGCCCCCGTTCTCGCAAAGACGACGATATGACAATGGCGTCATCACTGGATCCGCGCGAAGCAGAGGACACGAAGACAGGACCGGCAGCAGGAGATGGCGAGAAACCGCAGCAACATGTCTCGAGCGCCGCCACAGCGTCGTCCTCTTGGGAGGCGGATCGGGAGATGGTGGTGGGTTCGACAGCAGTGTTCGTGGACAAGGTCGCCGAGAGGTCTTACGGTGGGTGGCTTCTGGATTTCTTTCCAATCTGCCGTGTTCAGGAGAGATGTCGTGAGATGATGGTGGTGGAGACGTATCTTTTTCCTTTTGCTGATAGCAGGCGTCTGTTGTAGTACGAAAGCTGGATTTCTACCTCCTGCCGATGATGAGCCTGGTATGTACGACGCTTGGCGCCTGTCGATTGCCGGCACCCGGTTTCAGGGGCCGAGTGGGCTGATGGCTTGATTGGATGGCTGACAGTGCAGATGTACTTCTTCAATTCGGTGGATAGGGTGAGTTTACTGATAGATGGCGAGACAGGATGCGCAGTGGCGCAAAGATGGCGAGACATGGAGCTGACACGCAAGGCAGAGCAACTTGGGTAACGCCAAAACGGACGGCATGGACAAGGATCTGGGGTTCGTTGGCGAGCAGTACTCGTTGCTGATCCTCCTGTTCTACGTGCCCAACGGGCTGTGCGACCTTCCGCTCAACATGCTGACCAAGCGGTGGTCAGGGAAGGTGATGCTTCCAGGATGTGAGACATGGGTTCTTGAGTTCCAGATATGAGAGTCAATGCTAACGCCTGTTTTTGGGGAAGTGATGCTCAGCTGGGGTTCATGCGCATTGCTACAATGCGCTGCCACCAATTTTGCGGGGATGTTGGTGCTTCGGCTGCTTCTGGGGTAAATGCATCTCGTGTCTACTATTGAGACGTACTGGAAAAGCTGATAGTTTACGGCAGTGCGTTTGAGGCAGGCTTCTTCGCGGGCGCCGTCTTTTACCTCACACTCTTCTACACCCGCGGCGAGCTCGGCTTCCGCATTGCGATTTTCTTTGGCAGTGCGCTTTTGGCAGCGGCATTCAGCGGACTGATATCATTCGGTGTGTTCCGGATCCAGCATGTCTCGATTCCAGGGTGGAAGTGGCTGTTCATCATCGAAGGTTGACATGTCCCATTCCCACGGATATCTAGCGCCAGTACTGACAGGTGTTTCAGGCGCCATGACCGTGGTGGTGGCTCTCGTCGCCTTCTTCTGGCTCCCAGCCTCGTCAGCCAGCGCCTGGTTTCTGACGCCTGCCGAAAAGGCGGCCGCTCTGGCGCGCACCCGTCGGGACGCCTCGGGCGCCGCATCGGAAGAGTACGACGTAGGCGCCATGTTCCGGAGCTGGCGCTCGTGGAAGTTTATTCCGTGGTGCGTCATCAGCTTCACGTACCCGGTCGCGTTCGCGACAGTGTCCAACTTCCTGCCGCAGATCGTCGCGCGGCTGGGCTACAGCACCATCAAGACGAACCTGTGGACCGTCGCACCCAACGCCGTGGGCTTCTGCTTCTTGCTGCTCGTCACTTGGTCCTCTGATCGTCTACGGGAGCGCACGTTTCACATCATCTTCTCGCTCGCTGTCAGCCTTGCCGGCCTGATCATCCTCGCTGCTATCGATCCGCTAGCTCGGCCGGCCGTGGCATATGCGGCGACGTTTTTGCTGGCAGCGGGAGCGTATATTCCATCTTGTCTCGTTCATTCTTGGCATAACAACAACAATCTCTCCGAGAACGCGCGTGCGGCAACAACCGGGTTGCTTGTGGGGCTGGGGAACTTGGGAGGCATCTTGAGCGCAGCAACGTTTAGGACTGAGTATGCGCCTGCGTACATACCGACGCTGGTCGCAACAGCGTGTTGCAATGTCACATGCATGATATTCACGCTCGGATTGGGCGGTTGGATGAAGTGGGAGAACAGGAGGAGGGACCGCCTTATGGGGTGTACGTTGAGTGCAGGCGATGTCGATACAGCGGAGTTGAGAGAGCAGGGAGAGAATGATATAAGGTGGAGGTATTTTACGTAGTCATCGAAAGAGGCGACGCTGGGTGCTGGAGCGGCGATACTTCAGCTGAGGAGGAGGGAGTGATGCATGAACTGTGATTCAGTACATTGTTGATAAGTATTTCCCATTACGAACCCGCAGTTTGAACATGACAAAGAGGCCAAAGCTGCCACATCCGGGGTCGAGGAACAAAGGATGCCGAATATAACAAGACGGGGTGGCTTCAACAGATGCAGTAGGCAGCAACTCAGCAATGTGCTACCATAAATTCTTCATCTTCGCAACGTGCGGGCACTCATTCTGGCAGCCAGCCCCGTTGGTGCAATGTCGCGACGCGTCCTTTTCGGCTAGCTCGGCCTTCTCCAGCACCTGCAGACCTCGTTCGCACCCATTCCAAACCCGCAAGGTCTACGCGCTCTGCTGGGAGTGCAGGCGGCAGCGTGACGCGCTTCTGTCCGAGGCGGAGCACCGGGGCGAAGAAGTGCGATTTGAAGAGTGGAAATGGCGCATGAAGTACCAGAGCCCTCAGGCCGAAGAGAGCTCGTGGGGCAAGTGGGAGGCAAGCAGCGGGCAGCGGTCGTCGCGGATAGGGAGGATGAGCGACATGATCAAGTCCGGGTTGCGGAAGAGCGGTGGTGAGAAGAAGTGAGGTAGATCGGTCTTGGCGCCAGCGAGTAGGGCGAGCGAACGACGTGCCTCTCATTACCGATCCGACAGCTACCGTCCAGCTTCGCATCCACCCACCACCACTCAACCCCACGCCCGCGGCCCCGCGCTCCCAGACACTCTCTCTCCACAGCGGCGCGTCGCCAATTGCTTGCTACCGACGCCCTCCTCGCCCGCCCGACCGCTCCTCCGAACAACCCTAGCGCAATGCCGACGCCCGAGTCCGCGGCCTTCCTCGAGAAGAAGCCCAAGGTGCCTCCGACCTTTGACGGCGTCGACTACAACGACAACGCCGCCCTCAAGGCTGCCCAGGATGCGGTGCTGCGTGAGCAGTGGGTCAAGTCCATGATGGCGCGCCTGGTCCGCGAGGAGATGGGCAAGTGCTACTACAGGGAGGGCGTCAACCACCTGGAGAAGTGCGGCCACCTGAGAGGTGAGTTGCGGGCGGCCTTCTGAAGAGCAGCGCCCGCTTGGTGCAGCTGCGACGCTTGACGCAATGGCTGACTGCGATGCCGTACAGAACGCTACTTTGAGCTGCTGAAAGAGTCCAAGGTCAAGGGCTACCTGTTCCAGCAGCAGAACATCGCGCCCAAATAAGCGAAGATGGAGGCGAGTGACGTAGGAATTGGCGTGGATTCAAGGGATAGAGAAAGAGGAAGCAATGGCAAGATATTGGCGAGGTTCGGCCCACGACAAAATTCTAGTGCATACGTGGGCCAGGCAAATGAGCTCAGGGAGCTTGTATCATATTATCGGCACGCTGGGCAGAGACCAGCAACCTCAATGAGCATGTGATTTTTAAAGCTGCTGCGCGGACCTGAGTCTTGAAATATGCCCGACATTTTGCCAGTTGCGCTGCTTCCATCCATTGCTCCCCACTCCACCTTGCACTAAGCGGCACATGGATTCCTCCCGACCATGAGGCTGTGCAGCCCCCGAATCTGCCAGCGAATGCCGCTCTCAAGCCAAGCCGGGCTGAGGCCACCAGGAATTCGATAAGTTTAATCCGCCGCGAGGGAGGGGCAAGAGATCGGCCAGCCTCAAAAGCCCCAACGTCACACCTTCCCCACCATCCACCACAACCCAACTTTTCGACATGCCGTTCCCCTTCGAGCTCCCGACGACATCATCTATCTCCTTCGCCGACTTCTACAGCAGCTCGACGCACCCGTCGCTACCCCTCGCCGCAACAACATGCCGCGGCGTGCTCCGCGACGTGCTCAAGAAGCACAAGCGCCTGCCCCCGCCCTCACAGACGTCCGACCTGCCCGCCGTAGCCACTGCGCTTAACGAGTACATCCCCTATCTTTCTGCGCTAGACGCCGGACTCAGCGCGCGCCACACCCTTCCCGGTACTGACGAAGCAATCGACGTCGCTCTGCTGCGCGACCTGGCCATCGAATGGCGTGCCACCCTCACCGCGCCGCCCTTGCCCGGCCGCGACCCGCCTCGCGTCAAGCTGCACGGCCTGGAGTTTGAGTTGGGCTTCGCTCTGGCAACGCTGGCCTACGTGCACAGCCTGCAGGCTCGCGCCGCCCTACACGCGCTGCACAACTACGCCACCGCCGCGCCGCCCTCTCCCGAGCAGCGCACCGCCGCCATTGCCGCTGCTATGCGTTCCTTCCTCGAAGCTAACGCAATCCACAGCTACCTGGTGCAGCGTCTGGGCAGCATCCCTCCCCAACCAACCAGCACCAACGCCGACATCGGCAGCAGCAGCAGCATCACCAGCAGCAGTGGTATCAGAAAACTCTCCCAGCACCAACACCAGGCAACACCAGCAGCATCAGCTACCCCGCCGGACATGACGCCGGGCGTGCAGACAGCGCTGGCGGAGCTGACGCTGGCCGAGGCTACGCTGATCGCTGTGCTCAAGGACGACCCGTACCCGGCAGTCGTGGCCGAGGACCGCAGTCGCGCGAGTAAGGACTGGATGTTCAAGGCTCCTGACATCCCCAAGGTGCGCGCCCACCTGTTCGCCCGCCTGTGCCTGGCTGCTGCCGAGCATGCCGGGAAGGGGAAGGCTGGATTGGGCTGGAGTAGCAGCAGTGGTGGTGGTAGTGGAGGAGCTGGAGCGGCAGGCGCAACGGCCGGGAAAGTGGACGAGGCGCTAGCCCGGTACTTGGATGATTTGAGAAGAACAGCGAGGGGGAAAGCGTGCAGATTCTTTGGGATCGATGCTGAACTGGAAGGAAAGACAGGCGAGGCAATCGCGTGGTTGAGGGCGGCGAGGAGGGAGTTGGGGTTCTTAAGCGGCAGTGGTTCAGCTGGAGGCGGCGAGGAAGAGAGCAGCAAGAGTAGGGGATTCGCGTCGAGGCTGAAGAAGGACTGGGCGGAGAAGAGGGAGGATCGGAGAATCGAAAAGGGAGCGGATTGGGGAAGCGATGCGGGTAGGTTCGAGGAGGGGCGAGTGGTGGAGATGTTGGAGAAGAAGTGGGTGAAGATGAACGATACGGTGAGTTGCCCTTTCTTTCGACTTTCCCGCCCCTGTATCTCTCTCTATCTTTTATTTCTGCACCCAAACCCGCCATCATCTCAATTACCTTCACATGCAAGCTCTCCGATTATGAAAGAGGAAAAACTCACAATCTCTTTTTTTCTCTCCTAAGGTCGGCGTCCAAACAATCCCCCCAATCGAACCTCTCCTCGCCAGCATGCCTTCCGGCCGCGAGTACCATACACCGAAACCCTATCAGCTGCCCTCCCTCGACGAGTTCACTGTCGCACGCATGCGCGCTCCGCCTGAACCGTCCGCGGGTGGTGGAGGCTTCACAGGTGTTGAGGACGACAGCGGCGACGAGGAGGAGAGTCAGCACCGAGCAGCAGGAGGTGGTGATCCTGTCGGCGCATTCCCAGGTACAAGCGCTGACTACGCTGCGGGTGGTGATAGGGGCTATTATTAATAGCCTCCTGTCTGTACTTTGCCTGAAAGAAGCAGTAGAGGTTTCAGTGCGTAGAGGGCATAAACCTCTTTTTATTCATGTTCCTCATTATCACAGTTTTATTCCGGTGAGGAGGCACCATATCACCAATTAATCAGCTCAGCGTTAGGACATTGCTCAACAGGATGTTCCCCTGTGGTTTTCCTTCGAAGTGTTTCGTCTTTTACCTGGTTTCCTCTCTCACCTGACCGCCACGGCCAGAAGCTATGGTGGCTGAAGCTCTTGCACCAAATTTGCAGCAACCTTGAACTTGGGCGCAACACTAAAATTAAACCCAAGACTGCGCTCTACTTAACCAGGTGCAGGTGGGTACGTCAATGACTCATGAGGACACACTTGCCGACCGGCAAAGGTGGCTCAAAATCCGGCATCGGGGAAGATGCCGCAAGAAAAATGGTTGATTGGACGGTGGGCGCTTATAAACACCTCTTTAGGTATCGTGGATGATCTTCGGATGCGGTCGTTCAGATGGCCTCATACAGGATCCGCAAAACGCAATAGTGCCCAGACGACAAAATTCGCACTGGGCCAATAGTAACCAAGGGTGATATCGTTGACATATTTCGCAACGCCAATGTGCAGGTTAGCTATTAAGTGAATGCCTCCCAAGGGTTTCCTCGCCCGTTAGATTTCGACTTTGCAAAATGTCGGCAAAGCAGGTGGAGCCCGAAGTCGGGGCTATCGAGGAAACCACGTCCAAGCCAGTATCGCGTTTCACGCGATGGTATCGCAGCCCGCTGTTCAACGTCATCGTTGTCGGTCTGATCTCGTTCACGCAGCCTGGAATATGGAACGCACTCAATAGTACGTTGCTTCCAAAAACCGCACCAAACAACACTAACCGTGCAACAGATACCGGCGCCGGAGGTCAGCAGCAGCCGTACCTTGTCAATGGAGCCAACTCTTTGACGTTTGGCATCATGGTTTTTGGTTGCTCTGCCTTCTCCATCCTCGCGAACAAATACGGCTTGAAGAAGATCCTCATTCTTGGCACCCTGGGATATGCCCCGTATTCAGCGTCATTATACGTGAACAACCGCTACGGCACTGAATGGTTTGTTCTGTTTGGAGGTGCCACTTGCGGTATTGCCGCATCTGCGTTATGGGCATCTGAGGGTGCCATCGCACTTGGGTACGCAGACGTGCGGGATAGGGGTAAGTTTACGGGCATATGGTTAGGGCTCAGAGAGCTGGGCCAGCTCATCGGCGCGTCCATCCAGCTGTCGCTGAACGTGAAGAACGGGCAGCGCGGCAAAGTCGGCTACTCGACGTACCTCATCCTCATCGGCCTGCAGTGCCTCGGCCTGCCCCTCGCGTTGCTGGTGTCGCCTCCGGAGAAGATCATCCATCGTGATGGGCGCAAGGTGCAGAACCACCCCAAGAACAAAGCCGTTACGAAGGAGTTCCACAAGTGGTGGGCGCTGCTGAAGATGAAGCAATTCTACCTGCTGATCCCGATGCTCGTGGGGTTCAACTGGAACGGAACGTACCAGGGCATCTACCTCACGCAGTACTTCTCCGTACGAGCAAGGACCCTGGGAGCGCTGACGTCTGGTCTCGCCGCCACCGCAGCCAACTTGGTCTGGGGCTGGGTCTATGATATCAAGAGTGTCAGCCGTCCGGTGCTGGCTAAGGTCACATGGAGCGTTTTCTCCGTCATCATGTTGGGTCTTTTTGCGTGGCAGGTTGCCAACGAAAAGATGTACGAGGACGCAAATCCCAAACCCACTCTTGACTGGAGTCAACCTGGTTTTGGCCGCGGGTTTGCAGTAAATGTGCTGTTTCGGTAAGTCCTTTCCCCGCGAGTTCCAGCATTCACGTGCTGACAAGTGTGCAGTTTCATGAACGAGTCCCACTACATGTTCGTGTACTGGATTCTTGGGACTTTCTTTGACGACATCGAGACGTTGACCTTGGCCGTGGGTTTGATGCGTTCCTTCGAATCCATCGGCTCTTGTCTATCCTTCGGCGTTGGTGCTGCCAAGGTCAGCCCAATGGTGAACTTGGTCATCGCATTCGCCATGTTCGGTATTACCATTCCGTCGACATATGCCGCAACACTCCTCGTCCCAGACCGCCCAGTTGATCTTCGGAAATCAGAGGAAGATGATGACATGACGAGCGAGGCTAGCTAAAGGCATTAGATCTTCTTAATTACCGGGCTGTAACAGTCGAAACATCCGTAATATAGGACACGCATACTTCAAGTCTGTAATATAAATCAGAGCAGCCCATTTTAGGAAGAGTGCAAAAGTAACGTTGCTGGCAGCGAAATGTGATAGCTCTTTTCGTTTTGTTGCGGAATTACCATTCTTGTGAATTGCTTGGACCACTCCGTCGATAAAAACGGGGCAACTTGTCCCAAGGCACCTTTCTGGATGCTTGGATAGTCTAAAAGATATGTTGGTTTAACACGACTCAGCACTTTTTTCCCTGGAAGATGAGGCCTTCATGTCAAAAGCAGGCGATACTATCGATGCTTACTTATTAAGACTTAGTCTACACTGCGCAGACTTTTGGATATAGAGTATAGTAACCAGGGTCGGGGATGCGTTTCATTAGTGGCACAGAACAAGCGGTCGCTAATTATATGGGTTTGCAGAGAGCCCTAGGTATTGGCAACAATATTTGCGTTTAATATCCGTTTTTTTTTTTAAATAAAAACCGCGTAAAGAAGGCCGCGTTTGTTGTTTGCGAAACCCTCCTGGAAGAATTTCAACTTAAAAAGAGAGGCAATGTGACTATGAGTGCAGATTTTGCTGGCCTTTGTATCACGCCTAGCAAGAGGTAGGAACCAAGCATTTCTTGGTTCTACAATCAAAGTGAATGTATGCACTAGCGGCTTTAACACCTGCAGTGCCTGATAGCAGTCACAAGTCAAGTGTAACTTACTTCTCAGCCCGGATCCTCCCTACTTCTCTTCTGCACCGCCTTAATATTCTTCTACCTAACAACAACCCTCGAGACTCTCCAGAAATGGCACTCCTCATATGCAACAGCCCCCAAAACCACGAACTCAGCCCCCAGGAAAAGCCCATGGTCACCAAGTAAGTCCCGTCATACACTCAATTATTTACATATTAACCCTTTTTCCGTGTAGAGAAACCACCGCTGTCGGCTCGGAGATCAGTATAGCCAAGCTTCCTCAGGAAATCATCGAGAAAACTGCCTCTTATCTACCGGCCGGGTGCCCCGACACTGAAATCAAAGAAGATTATGAAACTCAGACCCCGAAGGATATTATGAATCTTCGCCTCACGTGTCGACAGTTAGACCGCAAACTACAGTACCATTTCGTCCACGAGATCATCCTCTCAAAGAAGTGGCGCTATGTAGCGAGGGGGAACTGCTCTTCGTTCGAGGCAGATCCGATCGGCCTACGAACTCTGAATGCGGTTACCAAGATCGACGTCTTACGTACGTCGATGCGCCGCATTGAATTTGAGGTCCCAATGCTTAGCCATCACGGTCTTAATCTCGTTGCTGGTGATTGTGTCTCGTATGAAGACATTTCTACACACTTGGCGAGGTTGAACCTGTCCAACTACAGGTCGGGGGATGTCATTCCCGCCCCATCCGCCACCATGAGCTTACACAAAGTGTACCAGCGCCTCCTTGATGACCAGGAGTCCGTTCTCGCACCCAAGAGCTGTGACGAGTTTATGATGGAGTTGTTTGGCCGCGGTTTTCCTGATCTCAAAATTATTTGCATTAGGAGGACCTACGATCGCGTACTTGGGCCATACAGTTGGAAAGCACGGCTGTCGGACCCCAGAATCAAGAACTACCGAGGATATCCAGCCGATTATGTTGAAGCCAGTCACAAAGCGCTTTCACAGGCAGCTTCGGCAGTTGTTAAGAGTGTTATCAAAAACGGAATCGAGCTCGACAAGCTCATAATCACGCAAGGCTGCCGGTACGACATCAATATCGACGAGGCGGCTGCTGGGATTTGGATCTTTGATCAGCCTGCAGAGGTCCTTCAAACAGCCAATATCAAGGAGCTATGTCTGCAGCTTTCCAACGGAAGCAAAGGATCCACGCCTGCTGGGTGGACGAAGGAGCGTGGTTGCGAAATCCTCATTCGCGTAGTCGACAACCTGCCCAACCTCGAAGCGCTTTCCCTCGCCCCAGCCAGATACGAGATACTCGAGCCCTACTTCGTTGCCGATTTGTTGAGCCACTGCTCTGGCAAGATCAAAGAACTCCATCTCCATGACTTCGCCGCTTTCGCTGATACTCTCGGCGCTTTCTTTTCCAAAAACGAGAGTTCCTCCATGCACACAATCAGCCTCACCAAGGGCCATTTGCTGGGCGCGAGGTGGCTGCCACTCGTGCAGCAGCTCCACGACAACACCAACTTCACTAAAATCCAGCTCGGCTATCTCTACGAGCTCGCAGCAGAGCACTACTACCTACTCGGCTGGCAGTGTTATGACTCAGACAACTGCTGGTGCGGCATGGGAGCATGGGACGAGGGAAGATGGACGCCCGGCTGCTGTGACGGCGAGCATCACGTCAGCCTGAACCCCTCGGGGTCTGACACGGACCGCTCGTGGCTAGAGGCAGGACTCTCGCACATTCTGGCGCACGCCGAGGCGCGCCTGTACGAATGGACCGACAGGTGTAGGAGCAAGTGCGGCACTTTCATCTACGTCCCGCTCAAGCACGAAGTGTACGCCAAGGCCTTCTTCGGGTGGCCTGAGCCTGACTATGATACGGAGGACGGGCTGACGGATGATAACGATGTTCTTGTTGATCCCATGTTGCACGAATTCGAATACGCTGTTGGGAACCATCCAGATGATCTCCAACACGAGGAAGAAGCTAACTATGAAGGTGATGGGGATGACTGGTGGCTGCAGGGAGGTGCAATGGATTGTGGAATATGAGAAGAGGACCTAAGGCAGGATGCTCGATAAACAATTAGCCCCTAAGCCGATTGATCTATGGAACTAGCAGACATGAATATGAAGGTAGTGCTGTAGGAAGTATTTAATCCATACAAACCTGATCGAATTCGCAATCCATTTGCTTTAAAAGAAGAAAGATTGACTTAAGATTAAGAAGTCCTAGATACGCTTCTTGGGTTTCTTTCCTTTTTTTCTGGTGTCAAATGTGTGGTATGTTCTGGGAGTAATGATAACACACTACAAACTATTGTGTGTACGGAGAAAGACTTTAATAACAGAAAGCCTCCGCTAACTAGAGAGAAAAAGGAGTTCTGAAAACGAACGTTTGTAAGGGGGATCTGCCCGATCTTTCACATCATCAGATGGTATGACGTTCTGCTCAAAGCAAAGAGCATAAAGAAGAACGACGCCATCTGACCTGTTTTTCTCTTTCTCATCCAACTCCGTCTGATTAGCAGTCTCTTCTTTCCCTGCTCCAAGTCTCCACATTACTCCAACAAGAGAGCGCAAAGAAAGAAAAAAAATTTACGGCTGGTGTAGTGGGATACTGCTGAGGATAACGGGAATGATGACGATGGCGATGATGCGGCTTTGTTAAAAGGATCGTTGAACAGTAGCAAAGAAAAAAAAAACGGTACGGATGCTCCGAGAAGAAAGCCAAAAAAAAAAAAGAGGCTCAATTGCTCGATTCCCCTTGAAAACAACAACCCAATCATTCACTCACAACGTCAAAGACGTGTCCAGGTCCTCTTCTATTCGAGCACCGGACCGGCAGTGCCGATTTGACCCTTCGCGGCTAAGACGCTGTTGAGTGCATCGCGGACTTCGAATTCCTCGATGACGGCACCGAAACTAGCCGGGAAAATCAGTATATAAACGAGCCCGGCGTAGAGAGAGTGGCTTACCCATAGCACCGCACTTTCGCCAGCAGGTCGCCCTTCACTGCCTCGATGTCCTCCTTGGCCAGCTCCGAGAAGCGCTGGTCCTGGATGATGGACACCCAAGCCATGACAGGCGTGATTTCGCCCTCCATGGTGGGCAGGCGATGCGACAGATCGAGCAGCTTCATGAGGTCTGGCTGCGACACGTCGAGCATCTTGTGCGGGTACTTCTCCTCGGGGTGCTGGGCGATGTGAGAGTGCGGCGGGCACGTCTGCATGAGCGCGTGACCCGACACGTCCGCCTCGTTGTCCTCGGCCCGTACCAGCAGGAATTGCATGTGCTCCATGCATGGCTTCTCGAGACTATTGCGGCGAAAGACGTGGGTGTCGCATTAGAATGGCGTTCTTCTTTTGTTTTTACTTTTTCTTTGAACTAACGGCGGATTGCGAGTCGACAGAGAAGAGAAATGATGCAAGATAGAGGAAAAAGGCCCCTGAACCTACCTCATCCGGGTAGGCGCATGGCGTGTGGCTGATGGATTGCAAAAGCAAGTGTGTCTACTGCTATTGCGGCGGAGGAGAAAGGTAGGGTGTGCGGTCGTACGTTAAGACAAAGTCTATGCCTATCTGGTCATAGTCCATACCGGTCTGAGCCGGTTGCAGTTGGCCATGCGGCTGCTGAGGGGGGATTCCCTGCATGGGAAGGCCGGGGGCAGGGCGCGCGGGCATTGAAGGCGGCGGCGACGTGTAACCGGTCGAAGCTGTACCTGCGTGGTAGCTTCCAGAGACACTGCCACGTGAGCTGCCTCCATAGCTGGAACCTGCCATCTGCTGGAAGGCACTGGCAGGGCTGTTGGAATCGAAGGCGATGCCGTGAGCGGCGAGAAGCTCCTTCAGGCGGCGATTCTCCTCGGCGACGGCGTCACGCTCTCGTGCGGTGTGAGAGAAGAGCTCTTTCAGGCGAAGCACTTCTTGCTCAAGAGCCTTGATGTACATCTCTTTGCGCTCACGATGCGTTCTGCGGCGCTAGTGAGACGGAGCTGCTTTGCAGAAGATGAAAAAGACGTACCGCTGAGCCTGGCGATTGAGCTCTTGCCTACGCGTCAAGGCAGGCTTGCTGTCGGGCTTCGGACCACGCCTCTTAGGCGGTTGTCCATCTGTACGCGCGTCAGTAGAGTGTGAGGGAGATTGAAGGCACTGCAAACTGACCTCTTGTCTTTTTGTCGGTGCCATAGTTTTTGAAGAACGGGAAGTTGGATAAGGGAGCTTTCGAAGTTGGGTCGGCTTCTAGAGTGGAGTGTGGCATGTGCCTCTCACCCTGAACTAAGCCTCCCGGCGCACTCTTGCCGGCGACGTCATCAACGGGATGTTGGGACGGCGGGCTGGGCAAGAGTGCGTCGGCAGGCAGTTCGTGGGGAGAGAATTCGCCACACGCAGTTAGCGTGCTGTCCCAAGAAGAGTGCGATTGTTGAGAGACCATCATGACTGGGGTGTGATGAAGAACAAGCAGGAGAGGAGACAGGGTAAATAAGGACTCGCTGGCAGGGGGGAGAGACGAGGAGCTCTGGACGGCAGATGGCCGTGGAACGCGATACTGGCAGCGAGGTGACGGCGGGGCGGCAGGCAGAGGGGAATTTGTCAAAGGGAGGTAACTGGGAGGTAGCGAGAGGGACAAGACTCACCGAAGCCGTTGGTGCCGGCGGCGAAGGCGGCGTCCATTGCGTGGTTCTGCGAGAGCTGGGCCATGCTGCTACCGGGCGGGCATGCTTTGGTGGTGAGGATGGAGGTATCTGCGATGGAGTCGGAGTCGGGGTTGGGTTTAATAGCTCAGGCAGGCACAGACAGGGCGAGCCAATCGGGACAGTAGCGTGGGCGCGGGCAGGCTTGTCTGACAGAGCTGAGGCGCAGGGCAGGGCGGTTTGCTGGGCAGCGGCAGGGCGGGCGGGAGCACGAGAAGCACAATATGTCAGCGACAGCAGGCGTTTTGGTGTTTCCAGGCAGCTGTCGAGAGCGATTTGGAATTGCTGTGTCTGGCGGGAGCGGAGCTGGCGGCGGGCCGTGCTTAGCGGGCTGACGAGGAGATGCCTGCGGCGATGTGCGCGGGGGGAAGGGGTGCCAGTGCGCGGCTTTGCAGGCGGGAAGCCGGTCCAGGAGCACCTGCGGGTGCATGCGGCGGCTGAGGCTGCAAAGGGAGCCTGCCGCCTCCGCCCGCTCGATACGCGCGAAATGCCCAGCGACAGCTCCGAGCAGCTGCCCCCGTAATCGATCGCCGTCCGCCGATCACCTGCGATCCCTCATGACTGCCCCTCCAACTCAGCCACGACCATGCCCACCACCGTCACCGCGCCTGTCCGCGCCCTGCGCGGCGTCGCCGTGCTCTCGCCCTGGCTCGCCCACCTGCTGGCCGTTGATCTGCTGCTGTCGCTGATGCTGCCGCTCAAGCCGCTTGCCCCCACCGTCGTCTACAATGTCTCGTCTATCCTCGCCAATTCCGTCTGGTCGTGGATCCAGCGCATCTTCACGCGCCTCAACCGCGCCGACATCGTCCTGAGCACCAACTGCCCCGCCGGCCTGCCCCGCGGCGAGTCGGCTGTCGTCATCGCCAACCACGTCGCCTGGTCCGACTTCTACATGATCCAGGAAGCCGCCCGCCACGCCGGCATGCTGGGCCGCTGCCGCTGGTTTGCGAAACGCAGTCTGCGCTGGGTGCCGTTCCTGGGCTGGGGCTTGTGGGCCATGGGCATGCCCTTGGTCAGTCGCAGCTGGGCCACCGACCGCGCCGAGTTAGAGAGGGTCTTTCGAGGCATTGTGTCCAACCGCTGGCCCGTCTGTACGTCTGCCATGACAATTCCCAACCCTCCCCAAACCCTGCCTGCACCCTCCCGTCCAGCGCCATTTACGGCGTCGTATCAGCTGCACTCACCCGGATGCTACCATGTCCCGGCACGTCGGTGCTTCCAAACGTGCTACCTCTGATCGAGTCTGTTGCTATCTTTGTTGATTTTGTACCACGCGTGCCTGTTGCTTGTTGATTGAATTGCAGTGCTCTTAACAATCGCGCTTGTTCCCAATTCCTCCGCCCTCCGCTGTTTCAGCCTTGAGCACCAAACCATACCCGTTCCTATTTCTATCTTTGTCTTCACCCCGCCACAAACATTTCTATCTTTGAACACCACGTTGCCGGGGAACCGCCCTCATGACCGGATTCACGACCACGTCACCGCAATACTACATCACCACACCACACCGCCCTACCATACACCTCTCCATTCCCCACACTCCCCCACAAACGTTGCTGCCACGCGCACAAACATCCACCAAACAGCACGAAGCAAGACGAAACTAAAAAAAGAGCCAGAGAAAATGATAGAGAGCAAGACTAACACAGCCACCCCCTTCGCCCTTCTCCCGGGGGCGGCAACGGGGGGAAAAATCAACAGGGCTCATCTCCTACAGCGAAGGCACACGCTTCACACCCGCTCGTCACGCCGCCGCCGTCTCGTACCGCGCCGCCGGCAACAAACCGCCACCACCCTCGCCTTATCTGCTCGTCCCGCGGCCCCGCGGCTTCGCCGCAACCGTCACCGCCTTGCGTCGCGGAAGCGTGGAAAGCAGCGGCATCGCCGCCAACAGCCACGTCCGTGCCGTCCTTGATGTCACCATCGCCTACGCCCACGGCAGCAAATTCATGCAAGCTCCCCCGTTTTGGGAGACCATTGCGAATGGTAATTTGTCGAGGGGTCCGAGTGGGTACAGGTTCTATGCACACGTCAACCGGTGGGACATGGACCAGTTGCCCGAGGGAGAGGAGGCATTGGCAGAGTGGTTGGAGGAACGGTGGAAGGACAAGGGGAAGAGGTTGGAGGAGTTGAAGACCATGTTGGACCGAGGGGAGGAGTGGGTAGGCGATGAAAATGTTGATGCTGCTGCTGCTGTGGACAGAAAGAAGGATGAGTGACATAGCAAAACCGTGTGTGGTGGCTGGTCTTGTTAAGGTATGTAGGGTCCTATGTTTTTTTTTCCTTTTTTATTTTGGAAAGCCGGTGGTCTGGCACTGTTAGTGTTTTAGCTCCTGGAGGGTAGGGCCGCTGGTGGTCGTGTAAATGTAGTGGTAGCCATGGACTGGATACTAGGAAATAATATGTAAGCAGTGTCTCGTAAATGCAAATGTCATATGGATGCACGGGCTATTATTGGGAGAGATAAGCCAGACTTTCCTTTCAGTAGCAACGGTCTTGTATACGCAATTCGCGGTTGGCTCTCGTCGTCATCCTTCAGAACTAAGCACCACAGAGCAAAATTGCTACGGTTGTATATACATCCTATTGCCTGTAAGTAGCACATATGTAGTTTATGAGATAGAAAGATGTATATTATACTATTTAGCCGGTACGGATTCTCCCAATATTAGAGGCGAAGTATCTGGAAGGCAGAGTTTCCTTATATAAGTACTGCCCGGCCTAAACCCTTACCTTCCCAAACGCGTTAGATTCTAGCCAACGCTTAAATTTATAGCATAGTAGTACTTGCATAACGATTTTTTCCGTCTCAAACCTTCAACATTAGCAATAAAAGGCTAGCTATTTCTGTTCAATACATTACACATTCCCTTCTTTAACACATCGTCTTTCATCTTTCTCTCTTCCCACCACCTCTTCCTCGATACAACCTTCAGTTTTGACAACGCTAAAAGTGCAAGGAGACAAGAATAATAGAAATACCCAACGCCACAAGCACACAGCCTCACAAGAAACTCCAGACAGGAAAACCCCCGCCTGGCCCGTCCCCAACCTTTGAAGAATCGGGATCTTGCAAGCGATGGAGTCGAAACTAGAACAAGGGATTGAAAGAAGCCAAAGCAACACTCGATACACCTGCACTAAGCGCAAAGTTCGAGAGAGAGCAGGCTAAGAGCGTTGAATATCAACGCAAAAAGAGAGAAACGAGAAACTGTACCTTAACCCAGACATTTCCTCCTTAAAAATTTTCAAGATTTCAGCGAGCGGCGTGTACATCAGAAACGGGCGTCAACGAGAGAGAAGCAAAAGAAATTGGGACGGGGCGTACAAGACCTTACAGGACACTACAAAAAGGGAAAAAGAAAAAGGAAAAAAAAAAGAGATCCTTACAGTCGTCTGAATCTCTAGAAGGGGGGAAAAATAAAAGGTGATAATTCGCTCCACCGGTCAACAAAACAGGGACATATCTCCCAAAGAATAAATGTTATACAGAGAGAGAACAGAAAGGCTTGCTCGCTCGCCGCACGACGAACGTCAGTCTGAGTTGCAAAGCAGATGTGACAAATTGCTCAAAGCAATCTGTGCAGATCATAGCGAGACTAAAGGGGTATCTGAAGGCAAGAAGGAAGAGCAAAAGGGAGCAAAGAAAACAAGGAAATACAAGAAAATGACAAAATTACGGACGTGGAAGGGGCCGAGAGTATAGGCACAGCTGCAAGCCTTGCCGGGGAGGGGAATCCGAAGAAGTGCATGTCTAGGCAAGGGAAACCTTGCTCGGTGGTAAGCTCCCCCCGGACTAGAGAGCTACCCCGCCGGGCGGCAGCCAGCCACGCTGACGCCAGCCTGCAGCCTCGAACCAACTCAACCACCAGTTCCAGAACCACTAATTTCTTCTTTTCTTCTTCCTTGCATGAATGGAGCATCCTCTAGACGAAAGAGGTATAGAACGAACACAATCGAATGGGCGCGAGACGTGTGCGCGCACGCACATGCCCCACCACCCCGCCGAACGGTTGTGAAACCGCAACCGTCAGGAAGAAGCCGGGGCCACCGTCAGCCCAACAAAACCCAACGTGTATACAGGACACGCTTATGAAGCGCAGAGCGATAGGAGAAAGAGTAGGGGCACCGGGTCGCTAAGCAAGGGCGCGTGCGTGGCCTTGCGGGAGGTCGTGCGTAAGGGAGGTGCGCGTGCGCGGAACAGGGCGTCAGCATGATTCGCGGGGAGGAGTTGACCGTTGGCGGGGTGTAACTACGTCTGGCCATGGCGTGGGCGTGGTGGGGTGCGTGGCTGGGTAGGATTCCACACCCGTTTATGCGGAATGACGGCGATTGTGCTCTGCCTGGGCCCCGTTGCTGCGCGCCGGGAGAGTGTTGCGTCGGTTGCGGCGGCCACCGAGGCACGCGGTAAAGAAGCTTGCGATCGTTTCTCGGAACGTTCTCGAACGCACTATAGACAGAGAAAGCGCGACAAATTAACATTCATCCCATGTTATAAGGGGTAAATTTTTACAAAGGAATGTAAGTGGTAGGACGTTTGATGTGTTGTGTGGCTTCTTTAAAAAAGGAGTGTTATGCGTGGGTTCACGATGATGCAGATGATGATGCAGGTGCTGTGACGTTTTCATCGCCAGCAACAGTAGTAGTAGCCTGCTGCTCGCCCGTCGTTGGTGCTGTCGTCTCCTTACCCTTCTTCTCCGTGTCCTCCTCCTCCTTGACGTTGTCACCCTCCTGATTGTTGTTGAAGCTCGGGGCGTCAAAGCCCTTTTCTCTGACGACATCCGACGACACCCTCGGAGTGTTGTCATCTTGCGGCGCAAGGTTTGTGGGGGTGGCCTCCGGTTCTCTGGCATCGTTGTCTTTAGTAGGAGTCGATGGTGCGACAAAGGAGGACTTGTCGTCCACCACAGCGGTGCTTGCGCTGATCGAGTCGACCTTGGTCATGTCCTCCTTCGAACCAGCGTTGTCCTTGGCGGGCACGTCCTCGTTCAATACGCTGTCGTCCTCCTGGAGTGAAAGCGAGGAAAGATCAATCTCCTGGTCTTCCGGTATAGCCAGGGCCTCCTCGAGAGCCTTGATGGCGTCATTGGTGGCCACAGTCATCGTCGATTGACGGTTCGTTGTGGGACCCGTGTTGCTAGCGAAAGTCTGACCGGTGGGCGAAGGTGTCTTGGGGCCACCGAGGCCGAGAGGACGTGGCATAGCCGAGTCGACCGAGGGGCGAGGGGAGAAGGCGTCCAGTGAGTCGTTGCTCTTGTCGGGAAGCGTGCTGCTACCGAAGGGGGTCAGGATAAAAAGAGGTCGACAGCATCGAGGGGTATTGGGAAGACAGGCAACACAACGGCGGGGGCGGGGCATTCAGGCTTACTGCGTGCTGAGGTTAGACTTGATGGAGGGGGCGCTCTTCTTGCTGGCAGCAATCGACGCGGCCTCACTGCCGGCCTTGCCGAACGCTTGCGCTGCCTCGAGCGACACCCTGGGCGTCTCATCGTTTTCCTTGTCCTTCTTCGAGGAGGCTATTGAGGCGCCGGACGACGCAGTCGCTGTAGACTTCCTGTCGCCGGCAGCGTTCAGCGGGTAAGGCGAAGCGAAACCCGCCTTCAAGGGAGCAGTAACGATGGAGGTCTCGGGCTCAGCAACATCGCCAATCTCATCCAGAAGCTCGCCGAACTCGTTCCACTCTTCAACTTCAGTGATGCCCTGCGACACAAAGCCAAGGTCAGTATCTTGCCATTGGGGTCCAACGTGTACCGCAGAGGGTAGTTGCGAGCCTTCGTACGAGTACGAGGAGCATCCAAAGTTGCTCGTGCTTTTCCGAGTCGGTGAAAGAAAGTGGTACTTACACCAAGGAAATAACCCTCCTTCACCAGCAGCGGGAACTTCTTGCCCTGTCCCCTGCGCATGTACAGCCTCCTGGCGTCGTCATTTGTGGCAGTGTCGATGTAGGTGAAGGGAATGCGGTTCGCCCTCAGAATAGTCTCGATGCGCGAGGTAGCGGTGACGATGTGCGAAGAGCCGGCCGTGAGGGAGGTGAAGAGGTAGAGGGTCATGTCATTGTCCCACTTGCTCATATCGGACGCCATGGCTGCGGTTTGGTGCTTCTTTGTCGTTGAAGGAGAAAAGATGCGGTCCAAGTTCTTGCGCGGTCGTCGAGACAGGTGGTTGCTGCTTCTGCTGATGAAAGCTGCGAATGCTTAGGGGTCCGCGGGGCTGATAAGCCTGGTGCAGCGCAAGCACGCAGCTTTGGGCGCTGGTCTCGAAATTTTTTTATTCTTTTCGTCCAAGGCGCGCGCGAAGGACTGGCGTGGCTCAAGGCGCGCGGTAGGCTGAAACAACGACGCTGGCCTGGCGGTGGGGTTTGGCGAAAGGGAGGGACGGGGACGCGCGCGCGCTCTGGCGGGCAATTGGCGAGCGAAGAGGGAGGAGGGCAACGATTATCGATATCGCCTGCGACAGGGGCTGCCCTAGTACCAAAGCAAAATGATCAGCCGTCCACCGCCGGTTCCTATTTGGGCCGTTCCTTCCGTGTGTGATGCTCCCGTCACCTCGTCTTCTTTGCAACCGCCAATGAGCAACTTTTTCTGCTCGACGGAAGCTCGCGGCTGCTATTCCCACGTGCGACGCGAACGGCGTCCAGGCTGGTCTGCTGGCGACACGAGCGCCTCGCCTGGCTTGCCCGTGGGGAATTGCGCCCGTTGGCGAGCAACGTTTGATTGCAGCAAGGCGCCGCTAGACCCGAACAGGCCGGCTCTTTGATACGAAAGGGTGACCTGCACGGAGCTGATGTCTTGATTCTCTGCAGCCCTGGCCGAGCGGAAATTGCATGATGAGCAGCCCGGGAATGACGCAACAACTGACACTGATCCTCCGTCGCCCATCGTTCCCTTGGCTTGGGTCGTTTTACTGAACAACCGCCTCTGGCCTGGCGGGCTGTCCAGTCGAGAAGAGCCACCGCCTCCCTATTGTATGACATCGGGGTTGCCGTATATCACGTCCCGGCCTCTGTCCCGTGTGTCCAGGGGGCCATGCAGGGAAGTCATGCCACGGCACGGCATGGGAAACGAGAAACAAGCACAATGAACCTAAAAGAAGACAGGTATTATTCGTCGATAACAAGCCGCTCTGAAAGCCTTCAGGATCCTTTTCTTCATTTCCGCACTCCCAAGCATCTGGTACAAACATGGCTATTTCAAGCCGCCCGAGCGTTCTGCCTCCACAGCCTTAGCCGAGGGACTCTCGGGGCGAGGCGTTGCGTCTTTGCCCTCCAACACGTCTGTCTCTCGCCCGAGCATCATGTGCTCGATGTTGACCTTCGGGCCCTTGAACCACTTGTGCGCCGACACAGCCCACCAGATCAATACGAAAAGCATCGGGCCGCCGTACACGAGGCACGTCCAGTTCATGCCGGCAGCACTATGGGAAAGAAAACGTCACGTTAGCACTTCGTCATCAAGGCACGGGGCGCGCGACTTACTCAAGGTCGTCACCGACGGTGGCGGGCAGGCAGAGGATGGGCACCATGAGCGCCGTGAAGCACGAAGCAATGATGCCGACGGGGATACTCAAGCGGCCCAAGTTCCAGGGCCCGGGTCTGAAGTTGCCCCTGGTGAGGAAGACTCGGATGAAGATCGGGGTCGTGAAGGCAACAAACGCAGCGATGGCGCCGATCGAGAAGAGTGCACCGACCGCCAGCTCTCCGCCGAAGATGAGCAGCGTGAGCAGAATGCCAATTATAGCGTTGAACCAGACGGCATTGACAGGCGTCTGGGTGTAGCCGTTCACGCATTTCCAGTATTTCGAAAGCGGGAAGCACTCATCGCGCGCGTACGCAAAGGTGACACGGGAGGCAGCAATCATGCAGCCTTGGCCCATAGAAAAGCCAGCAATGATGGTCAGGGCGAGGATGGCCATGGCCATCTTCTGTGGTACACACTGGATGAGGTACGCCGCGAAAGGCTGGCCCAAGTCTGAATCCAGGACGTCGTCGATGTTGACGACCGTGTAGGCGACGACGAGTTGAAGGAACCAACCGAAGATGCCGCCGATGCCCGAAGTCATGACGATAGCCCGAGGCGAGGCAACGTTGGCATTGGAGCATTCCTCAGCCAGATGGAAAGGGGAGTCGTACCCAGACATGGTCCAGATGACACCAATGAAACTGGCAAGCACTCGAACGCCAGCTGGGAACTCCATTCCTTCATAGATGGTACCCCAAACTTCGCTTGACGGCGTGAACCGCGGTAAGCCTTGTTCCTCACGGTTCGTACCAGCCGGGATCATGATGATGACTGCGATCAGAGCCAAGATGTTGAATGTCGAACCAACCGAGTTCACATGAGCCAGCCACCTCGTAGGCAGACTGGACATGAATGCATGGATGATCATGAGCAAGGTTGTAAGCAGGAAAGTCTGGTAGTTGGTCGGCACGTATGCGGGGTTATGAATCGAGGCTGCAGCGAGAATCATGGCCGCTACGCCGTAGTCGACCGAAGGGGCGGCCGTGACCTGAGCAAGCCAGTTGCTCCAGCCGGTGATCCATGCTGCTAGCGGGCCCCAGCCTGGCGGGGCGAGAACAGCGGCTGCATAGTAGAGACCGCCGCTGGTTGGCATCGAGGAGCAGAGTTCTGCCATGCTGGAGGCAACGCACTGGATACCGATCATGGCAACGAGCCAGCCCCAGGTCATACCTGCATGCCGTCAGCACCCGTAAGACTTGGAGAGACAAAGCTAGAGCACAGCTTACCAGCAGTGCCCGCATAGCCCATGCCATAGTACCTGGCCCCCGTCAGCAATGCGTCCCGTAGCAGGAAACACGTCGGGCATCACTAACAGCGTGCTCGCAAAACTCGGTAGCAGACCCAACACAGCGAACGAGACACAAAAGGTGGTAAACAGAGAGAACTCGCGCTTAAACTCCGACTTGTATCCAAGCGCCGCGAGCACCTCCTCGTCGGCATTGAACTCGTGATTAAGGTCGTACGGGACGTCGCCACCTGCAGGATGATCGTCAGCTCACATTCACCAGGATCTCTCTGGTATAACTGACCGGGCAGGACAGATGTTACCGGCTCGTCGGCTACGCTCCGCTTATGGTGCGCAGGGCTGATGCTGCGACTCCGCTCCGTCATCTTCGCTTTCCACCAACAGGGCCTCCAGTTTTCAGGAGATGACAGAAGAAAGGAATAGCAAAGGTTGTTGATGGGTTGGCCTGAAGGACCGAAAAGGTGGTTCGTCAGCGAGCTGAAGGCGGCGCCAAAGGGTCGATAAGTATAAGTATGGAAGTGGGTGCGGCTAGAGCCTTAGGCAGTCGTGGGCGGAAGAACCCCAGGACGCATGCGTACGCCGTCGATCGGATAATACCAAGACGGCCGCGAAGCCGTATGTGGCATGTCTAGCCTGAGAGGCGAGAGATAGCCGTTCAGTCCCACCAACGGGCCGACCATTCACAGTGGGAGCTTGAGCGGGGGTGGAGAAGATGGGCTGAACGACCAGCTCGATGGCCAAGACCGCGCCCCGATAACTGCCAGTTATGGGATCATGCACAGCGGCTGTACGCCAGCTGTTTGGGCAGAGGGCAGATCCGGAGCTTTCTCAGCCCTCAGGCTGGAGGATTCTTGACAACGGCAATTCGGTTTGTGGAGCGAGGCTCTTATCTTTGCAGCCTTCTTCGGCGCGCCGAACTGGATTTGGGCGATAAAGAGAGAACTGTGAGAGGCCGATGGCCCGCACTCATTTCGTCTGTTGGCGGAAGCGCTCCGAACTGCTGCGCAATCAGGATCGAGAGGTACTCCTGCTAAGAGGCCGTCCAACTCCTGTGTACTGCCCGCGTGCCTCTCTTCTGCGCTTGCCGAGAAAGGCTATGGGCTTGAGATGATCTCGAGCGCCATTGACGCTCCCGCCTCTCACAAACCAGCATTTCAACGGGCGAGCCCGCTGTCACCTACCGTCGCGCATCCGTCCCTGGCATCTGATCCAGGCGCATGGGAACTATCTCCAACATCCGCTTGTCCTGACACGCAGCTTCTCCGACGGCGCCGCACGTATTCTGGCTGGACCTACCGCATCCAGTAAGCGCGCGTGTTTCACAGCCTTGACTTCCCTATCTCTGCGCCGAGATCTGCTTTTTGGAGGCGTCAATCGTGCTGCTGGCTGGTCATGAGGGGTTCCGTACGCTGCCGTGGGCGGTTGATAAAGCGCAGATAACCGATCAGCAATGCGTGTGGGGAAGCCCGCTATTTGGTGCGCTAATTGCTAATGAATTCCGCACCCCAGCCCTCACGTTCGCATAAACACCCCTCCCTTCCCAGATACGATACTCTACCAGATGCTTGTCGCGCTCTCATTATATCGGATCGTTGCTCCGAAAAGAAATAAAAAAAAAACACAACGAAATGAAAGTTGGGATATCAAAAATGGGTAATGCACGCCGTATCCTCCAGTGAACCCAACCCAGCCCGGACGCCAGGTCAACCAACCAATGCACCCCGAACGCCAGCCTCCTCATCCGTCCTCGTCAAGTCTGTGGGCGCAAGTCGCCTAACAACAGCTTCATGGTTCTCGTAAGAAGAAGACATTGCGCATGAGGATCAGCTCTTCCCAGTGAACCTCATGAACCTACTACTCCCTTTCTTCTGCTTCGATGATTTTGCTTCAGCGCTCTGGCGCTTTCCTTCATCACCAGGGTGTTCGAGCCGGGCCAGAGCCTGAGCATTCGATGAGGGCGGCATCCGTGCTGCCCTGGTGACCGAAGCAGTCCTCCTTTCCGCATCGGCAATCTGTTCCTCAATGCTCTTCTCCGGCGCGCCGCTTATTGGTGAAGACGTGATGAAATCCAAATCATCGACGCCACAACTTCGCGGATATCTTGTGGGCCAAGGCTCGGAGGACTCGGCAGGTTCTGCCCACGGAGCAATCTCTTTGGGGGTTATTGATGGGAGCTTGCAGATGTTTCTGTGTGCGAATGTTTTCGAATGTCTATTTTTTGGATCCTTGGGCTCTGGTATCGGGGTCGGCACTTGACTCGCCTCCGCACTGCTCCCTTGCTTCGCTTCGGACATTGTGAAGGCCCCGCTCATCCGCTTCAAAGGGTCACCGACCGAGGCGCGCCTGTCTCGCCTTGGTGGGGGCTTGATAGGCTCGTACACTCCAGTTCCACTGTCGTGTCGGGGGTGCGATTTGATACTGAGCGTCTCCAACGAAGGTGGCGGGGCACGATCAAAATCCACCGATGAGGACTCGACCGACTTCTGAGATCTTCGGCTTGCCTTCGACGACGAGCTGGTCGTAGCGACCGAGTTACGGCGTGCTCCATACAACGTTCCGGCCGAGACGGTGCTTGCTCGCTTCAGATCCGGTTTGGCTGGCTGTGGAAGGCCGTTCCATTTCGTATTGACTCTGGGAACTTCCGAGGGAAGCTTCTGCGAAGACACGCCGGCCATGAATGCTGTGCCCTTCTCTGCTGCCTGCTTTCTCTGCAGCTCGGCGTATTGTTCCAGCGCCCCGGAGGTTGGTTCCTTCACGGCCAGGAAGCTGAAGAACGAGCTCCCTTTCTTCTTGCTTTTCTGCTTGGGCTGGGCATCTGGCGCTGCTTTTGAATGTGCGGAGCTGCCGTTGGGAGTGGCTGGTTCCAGAGCCCAGTCAACCTGGCGTCTTGCGGTTCGCACCTCGGCCGACTTGGTCGGTACCACCGTTATCGCATCATCAGCGTCGGACGAGGTGGTAGTTCTCTGCTCGGGTGCGGCGCTTCTGGCGGGCATGAGAGACAGTCGTGCAGAAGACGATGGGTCGCTGCGGTTTCTGTACGTGAGCGTAGGAATCTTGATGAGCGGGGCTGCGGCGGCTTCTTCATTGCTGGCAGCAGCAGCAGCAGCAGCAGGAGGAACAGTCGCTGGAGGCATGCTCGCTCGATCTAGGTGGCAGCGGGGCCGGGCCAGCCTCAGCTGTGCTAGTGGAAGGGTGGCTTGCTGAGCAGGCGAATTGGCGAATCCTTCGCTTCAACGGTACGATGTGGCCAGCATCAGGCGGCTAAAAGGCACATGATAGCTTTGGCGGGAAGAGGCTAGCAGGTGCTTATTCGCTGTCGTCGGAAATGGAGGTGCCGGGTCGAGAAGGCGCCAAGATATAGAGATGGCGAGAGGGCGGCGGAGGTGGCGGATTGGCCGGCTGTGGTGACACAGGTAGAGGGGTGCCAGGAGGCAATGGTTCCGAGAGAGCAGTGGTGGACTCCTTGCCGGAGGGCGCTTCCGCACGAGTTGGCTAGGGCGGGACAGTGATTCGTCAAGAGAGAAGTGGCCGGTGGTGAACAACGGTAGTGGTTGCGCAAACCCAGAGACTTGGTTAAGCTTCGCGAAATCCTGCCCGGAGATCCTGCTGTGCGAGGTGACGGCGAGCGAGTGTCGAGGTCGTGCTCGGGGGGAGGAGTGCGAGTCGACGCAGGCGTGACTGGGACGACGGCATTGCAGGCTATTTCAAAGCAAAACACCCCCGGCTCAGGCTGACTGTGAGCGAAGATGAGACCAGTGAGACTTGCCGAACGTTTGAAAGCCACGCGAAACACGCAGGGTTCCGACGCGCCCGCATCCAGCAGCAAAAAACGAATCAAGGCTGCCGTCGTCGACGACTTGCAGCTGCGGGCTGGCCGCGATACGAGCACCGGGAGCGGAGGATTGTCATTCTGCATTTGCGGCAGAGGCTGATGCGCCGCCACAGCCTGTTCTTCAGCCGTCTTCGCGTGCCCCAAGGCTGCGCGCGAACGAAGGGGACATGCTCGACTGGTGGTCCAGCAAGGGACCGCTACCGATCACGCAACAGACGGGATGACGCGGTATGCACTGCGCTCGAACTGGAGGCCGGCCTGAGGCACCGAGAACCCGGTCCGGGTGCCGCCACACCACGGTGCGGAGAAAAGAAACGGGATGCTGTGACGCTCGGCACGATCTTGATGTTGGAGCTCCTTGCAGGCCGGGGGCGGCAGCCAAGGCTCGTTGCCGCTGGCCCGCCGCCCGGCAACGGTGGCGCCTTCTGGACGTCGCAACAGAAGACTTCCTGAGCCTCCAGCCCAGCACAGCGCGCGCGGGTCTGTCGCCGGCCCGTGGTCCCAGTCGTCAAGTGCCAGGCCGCCCCTCCAGGCTTGACACCCGCATTCTTCCAACATGCCTGCCCTCGACATCCCCTCACCCGCGAAGGCCAGGAATGACTCAACCACATCGACCATATCGCCGCTGCAGATGCCGCCCGGAGCAGTCCCTGCCCCCTCCCCACAGCAGCCTGCCGTCGAGCAGAAGCCTCCGCAGACGCCATATGCGGGGAGCGGACAGCCCAGCAGCTATGCCCCAGACTCGCCGCCCCGCCCACCAGTGTCGCCCATAACGCCCGTCGCGACAATCGCACAGCTGGCGCCCACCGACCCGGCCGACCGCGTGGTTCCTCCGCCCGCCGTCGAGTTCATCGCCCAGCCGCCCAGCAAGCCCTTCAGCGAGAGCGAGAACACGGATGCCATCGCGCTGCGCTCCGCCATTGCGCTGCTGCAGATCCAGCGCGACAAGAGCAAGCGCGACATCCAGACGCTCGAGAAGATCAAGAACGCCGCCGTCGCCGAGCCCGAAGCTTTTGTTGAGGAGCTCAAGTCGGGCCGCCTCAGGCCCAAGCATGCGAAGAACGACCTCCTAGGCCCCACGCTCAATGGCAGTCTGGACAGCGACAGCGATGACGAGGCCCGCTCACCACGCACCGCGGCGCCTCCACCGCCTCGATTCGGCCCCGTTCCCGAGCCGCAGAACGTCTTCCGCTGCCCACCCATCAACTGGGCCAAATACCACGTCGTGGGCGAGTCGCTGGACAAGCTGCACGCCGAGCAGCAGAAGCGGCCCTCGTCCGGAGCGCCTGGGCAGGCGCGGGCTCCAGTCCATGTCATGGCTGCCCCGTACTCTCCCTTCACCGACCATATCGGCTCCCAGCAGCCGGTGCACGCGCAGACGCGGCGGACGTCGAAGAAGCCTGGCTGAGCAAGGTGCCGCGCGGACTGTGGAGAGCATGCTCTGCATTTTATGAAATGATGAAGTTACGACTCGGTTGCGTTCTAGAAGAAGACATGCGCGCCGCGTCTGTTTAGTTTGACAAAAAAGAAGCATTCGTGTCGCTTCACCGCCACGGATCGAGAGGCCGAAGGTGGTGGTTTCCATGGGACCGCGCGTTTCGCGAGGCTGGGGAGCCACACACAGATCTGCCCGCGCCCCGGCACAGGCCTCTCGGAATAGAACAGCAGAAAATCTGTGGCGGCATGACATCACATGATAGACTGTAATTGCAAAGATTCGCGCCGTTCCTCGTTCAAGCTTTTTATCGTGCGTACTCGGTGGGCGCAGCGCAGAACCTGGCTGAACCCTTGCAGCAGGGCTCCGGGTGCCTGAGTGCCGAGGCGGCCTGAGGCCTGTTTTCGCTGCCAATCGCCCAGACAAAGACCCTGCCACCCGCAACGCCAGCCCTGCGTGATGACGCCGGCGGCCCTAGACGTGCGACAAGCCGCCGAATTAGGCCAAGTCACCGGTCTGCGACACGTCAGTAGTCAGCGTTCGCGTTGCCCAACCAGCCCGTTTTCTTTACCGCAGCCTGCTTCTTGATCTGTGCTTGGAGCTTGCTGTGGCCACTCGACGAGGCGCGGCATTCGTAATGCCTGACATAGCAAGTGATGCCACCCTTCGTGGCTTGGATCCTGCTAGTGCAGCGTCCAAGACTACCAGAAGCCCAGCCTCCAATATAATAGTGGCACGGTATCCTGTTTTTGTGCCACATCCATCACTACAATAACAGGTCTCCTTGTCTTTGTTTGACAGACATCTCGCAACTTTCTACCACCTACGACCTTAATTCCTCGACACTCAACACCATACCATGCGGCCGTCCGCGATATTCCCGGCGCTCTGCGCCATCGCCGCCCTCGTTCTGGGCTTCCTCTGCATCTTCGCTGGCCACAAGAAGGACTTCATGGAGGATTACCACATCCTGACGCTCAACACCAGCCGCATCGGGCAGAACGTGCTCAGCGAGCTGGATTCCTCCAGCTCTAGCAGCTCGAGCAACAGTGTGCTCAGCTGGATCCAGAACGCCACGTCGAGCATCTCCTCGGACATCACCGACGAGCTCAACGACGCCGTCAACAGCGTCGTCGAGTCGATCGCCGAGGATCTCGGACTGCAGGACTTCTACTCGGCGCATCTGATGGACTACTGCTGGGGCGACTACACGCCGCAGGCCGTGGCCAACTCGACGGTCCACGCCGACCAGATCCACAAGAACGTGAGCGGCTGCTCCAACAGCACTGCCATGTTCCACTTCGACCCCACCGAGGTGCTCGAGCGCTCGCTGAACGAGTCGGGGCTCGGCATCACGCTCGACGATCTCAACTGGCCCGACGACATCCAGCAGGGCCTCGACGCGCTGCGCATCGCCTACAAGGCCATGTTCGTGCTCTACTGCATCGCCGTCGGCCTGTCCTTCCTCGTCCTGGTCGGCTCCGTGGCCGGCATCTTCCTCACCGGCGGCCGCCTGTCTGCCTTTGTCAACGTCATGCTCGCCCTCCTTGCATTCCTGGCTTTCGGCATCGCCAGCGCTATCGCCACTGCCGTGGCGGTCAAGGGCAGTGATGTTATCAACCAATACGGCAGCGACATTGGTGTCCAGGCGCACCGCGGCGGCAAGTTCATGGCCATCTCGTGGGCAGGCACCGGTGTGTTGTTCCTGGCCATCCTGGCGTGGTGCGTTGAGTGCTGCATCGGCCGCAGGCACACCAAGAGGAGGACGTTCGCCGAGAAGCCGTGAGAAAGGAAAGATTACTCATGAACTATTTTGACGATGACGAATAAAGAGAAATTGTGGATATGAGGAATTATGAGAGCCGGGGTTCCATTTTGTCTATACATACCCTCCTGTTCAGGCGGCTGTTGTGGCCTGCTACGATTTGGCGCTGGATTTGAATTGCCTTTTTAGATACCCTCCTATCAGGAGCACAGCGTGGTTACTTAAATCATTATTTCTATTTTTTTTTAAACTGTACGCGCTTTCCTCGCTCACGTGTCTATTGAAATCCCCACTCGCTGCGAAATGGGTATAATGCTAAGATACTGACACGTCCTAATAATTACTCGAACCTTCCTGATGCCAAAAGAAAGAATAAAAACGCCTGGCTGCCTGCTTTTGCTAGTGAAGCAAGATAGCGATTCCCCGCAATTTCCATCCAGAAAGTTCCCGTAGTGTACCCCTGATCTCCGTCCCGGTGTCAGATATCCCTCTCCTCGCCCCGTGCAGGCACTGTCCTACCCACCACATCCTACATTCGATCCTAGGCCCGTATCCCAACACATTAACCACCCCATCCCAACCGAAGAGTAAAAGAGCAGACGAAAGGTCGTCAATCATCCCATAACCATCTCCTCGCCTTCGTGCTCGCCCTGCCCGTCACGGTTGGCAACTCGGCCACCACCACCTTCGCCCAATGCCACGCAATCGAAGCACCACGTCTCTCCCTCGGGTCCGCTCTCGATGCAGCATTCCCGGCAGATCTTCCTGCGGCTGTTCTCGCCGTCGACGCCATGACCTTTGGTGTAGCTACCACAGCCGATGCCTTGCTCGCACACGCGCATGCAGATGTAGCAGGTGCGGGCGCCGCACGCCGTGCAGGCTGAGTAGTTGTCCAGGTCGCGCTTTTGCTTCGGGGCGCGGTGGCAGCAGTGGCAGGCGGTGAGGTCGGCGGTTGCTGGCCTCGTTATTATTGCTGGTGATGTCGCGGGCGGTAGGCGAGAGACGGGCCGGTGCTTGTCGAGAGTGACGGGCGACTGGCGGGCGTGGTGAGCGGTGCGACGCGAGTGGGCGAATATGCGGGCATGTTGTTTTCGGCGAGGAGGGGAGGGGTAGAGAGCGGTTGGGTCGGCGGAGGAGTAGGGATAGTCGACGGGGTTATGGTGGTGCGGCGGGAAGATCTTGATGTTTTTGAGGGGTCTACTTCTGGTTAGAGTCGGGGGCGGGTTCGGTGGTTGTTTCAAGGGTCCAGCTTACACAGTGTTGGTGGTGTATTCGTCGCCGCCAGCGCCGCGTTTCCTCTTGCCCAGGTGGTCGGCTGAGTGCTGAGTGCTGTCCGCAGGAGGAGAGTAGTAGGGATGGTCGGCAGCAGCGTCGGCCGTCTTGAAGATCTCGTCGGTAAGGTACATGTTGCGGAGTTTGTGGCGACGGCGGGAATTGCGTTTGATGAAGGGAGCGTCTTGGGTGCAGGCGATGCGTCGTGGTGAAGTGTTGAAGGAGTGGGTTGCACGAAGCCGCCGGGGTTCGGCACAAGAGAAAGAAAGGCTGGCGGCTAGACGTGTGCGGAGGCAGCAGCTGGCAGATGACCGTGATGGCGGATGAGTAGAGAGGAACGCGGCTGGCTCGAGCGCTCCGCCGCAACCCCCGACGACTCGCCGCCTCGACAGCTTTCTGCTCCCTTCGCCGACTCCTGACTGCAGCGTGCACTCCGCCAATTGGTGCGCCTCGCATTCTGCCACAACAAACAAACACGGCTGCCATCCCTTGTTCGGGCTGCAACTAGCCCCGATTCACCTTCACGAAATGACAGGCTGACACACATTCATTACTACTACACTGCGATCAGCAAAGACCAATCAATGCTTTATGTACGCCCTTCAATTGCGCCCAATTCAATCGAAGTAGACGGCCTCGGGCTTGTGCACGCAGATCTTCCCCGACGAATTGCTCTTCAGCACAATCCTCGGATCATCTTCGTTGGCCTTCACATCTTTGCCCTCGACCTTCTTCTGCTCCTTTGCGATCTCAATGACCTCCCCGTCAACCCAGCCGGGCATTGACTTCCAGTGAACCTGCTGTCCCTTTTCCGGGAGCCGATTGTTCGATCCTTGCTCCGCAGGCGCATCGGCTTTGTCGTGCCGGGAACCGACGGTATCCTTCTGCTTTCCTTTGCCGGAATTGCTTTTTTGCTTCTTATTGGCAGGTGAATCTGTCTTTGCAGGCCGTCCGCGCTTCCTTCCTTTCGGGGCGTCCTCCGTATCTTCCGTCTCGTCTCTTTCGGAACCTGCTGGAGTTTCGCCGTCGTCGTCTTCGACATATTCTCCGTCATCGTCGTTTTCTTCCTCAGCCGGGCCGTCCTCAACTGCAGCCTTCTCGTTTTGCTTCTTGACAGCATACTCCTCGTCTTCTTCCTCACTCGCCTTCTTCCGGCTCTGTTTGGCTTTTTGAGTGTTGCCGACAAACTGTTTCCCTTCCTTGCTCTCTTCTTGTTTCTTCTCATCCGTCGCCTCCTTCTCTTCCTCAGTCATGTTCTCCCAGGCTTTCTTAGGGAGGTAACGCTTCTGCGTGCCGTCATCCTGCTTTGCGTGCGCGCTGCCCTCCTTGGTCTGCCACTCTTCCTCGCCCCATTTAGAAAGGTGCTGTTGCGATTCATCTTGGTCCTTCTTGTCGGTCGTGTAATCCCCGCCGCGCTTCTTGTATTCCGAGGCCATCATTTGCGCCTGGCGTTCACATCAGCTATCAGCTAAACTACAACTTATCACAATGGCACTAACCTTGCGCGCAGACCATTGGCCAGGTGCACCTCCTTTGTCACTTTGGTGAATCTCTTCCTTGACCTCATCGCGAAGCTCAGGGTCGGTATATTTATCCTTGAAAGGCATATTCAAGATGGCGGCCGTGTTCAATGGGCTGTATGCGAGGTGTTGCAACTTTGGGCGACAACAAGGACGTGATAGGCTAACGACAACAGGAAGGCGTCGCAAGAGCATGTTCTAGGTACGAGTTGCCTGCGCAATCAACGAACTTTAACCTTCGGCGGCTGGCCTTGCAGCCATGCCGTCATAGACTCACATCATCATCACATAGCATCATCGTCGGCAAAGAGGAAGACTGGTTCATCATCAGAAGTACATGGCCTCCAGGAACGACATCTCGTCGATGATGCAGTGATCGACGTGGTCCCTTGCGCTAGACCAGCTCGGGCCTCGCGCATTCGCCCTCCAGATCGCATCGCGTTGCTGCGCACCATCAATCACTTTTCCCCCTTGAGACTGCATGAAGCTGCATGCCTTGTATTTGGAAGTCTATGCCATCAATGGCGTCGGTCGCATGTCATAATATGACGGCAAGGCCATTTCAGAGCCCAGCATCCTGAAGCTCCTGCTCGACATAGGACAACAGGCTCAGGAGAATACTAAGAGGCGATTCAGCTGGTCGTCTTCGCTCCAGTTTCATAACGTATCGACTGTATTCTGGCATAGCAAAAAGGAGCGAGCTCAATCCAATTGCAACTGAAAGAATGGCGTTGGTATTGAATACACGAATTGAATAGGTCCTGGACGCAGCTCTTATGATATGTCATTGAAAACGGGCTGATGGGTTTTGTCAAACTACCATTCGATCAGTATAATCCTCGACTATCACCGCTGGAGAAGAGAACTTACGCTGAAGCCATCAGCCACACTAGCAACCAACACCTCTTTGGTGAACAACACGAACGAATTCCCCACATCAATCTTTTCCTGCTTCTCAAACACCTTCTGTGCCTTGCGGAAAGCCCCAATGGCAGTTGGGTCCTTCAAATAGATCTTGTACACCAATGCATACTTGGGCAAATCCGCACCGCCAAAGTACGACGACGGGTCGAACTCTGGGATCGTCAACCCTACATTAACCACCCATTTCCACACTTCCTGTCTCGTCTCCGCCTCCAATGCCTCCCTCAGTAGTGGCGTGATGATCTTTTCCGCCTGCGCACCATCTCTTTCACCTCCCGGCAGCGCCACAAAATACAAAGCCGTCGTGGCATGCCTTCCCGCCGCCTCATCCACCTTCACAGCGCCCTCGCCCAAGTCCGTCGTCAGAGGAAGCGGCTTCTCGAAAGCCATGAGGTTGATGCTAGCCCCGAGGTCGGCGAAGTGCAGGGCATCTGGTCCGACGGTCGTACGCACGTGCTCGGAGCCGAAGTTGTGCAGCATGTGGTCGAGGTCCTTGAACCAGAGCTCCGTCGCATCGTCGCGGCCAACCCAGGGGTGGTTGGCGTTCGGCGGGGCTTTGCCGCCGGTCGGTGGCTTACGGGCTCCAAAAGCGCTGTCGAAGACGTGAGACTGGATGTATTTGCTGCTCTTGAACATTAGTTATGGCCTCTTGGGCGCAGGAGGGACACACTAAGGTTTGAGATTTGGATCTTCAGGAGCATCAGCAATGGACCCGTGGACCTGGTAATGATAGTCGAGGAACTCTTTGTGTGTCATGTCCGGCTTGCGACGGGTGGCAGCTATTTGCTTGATGAGAGGGTATCGGCTGGTGGTGGTATCTTGAGATGCCATTGTTCCTGCTTTTTCAGAATCGACTTGTTGAGACTAACTACACAGAAGCTTTAATGCCTTTTGCAAAAACAATTAGTTCTAGGTCTGAAATCGCGGGGTTCCTGCACGACTTAAAAGTGTCCTCCGCATTAACCAGCCCCCCTCCTATATGATTCGAAGGAGTCGGCAACGCAGTTGTGGACCACACAGCCGCATGTCCTCCGGGATGTGGGCCACAATGAGTACTCAATAACTTTCTCATATAGGTAAGTCGGCTGCGATCGGAAACGCTATATGTAGAAGAGCAAGACTTAGTGCGGGCGCTGTCGGCCGAGACAGCCGTCAGCCAACAGATCCCAAACTGTCACTCTAATTGAACGACGTTCGTAGTGGGCATAAGCTTGCATCGTTGGTCTATGCGTCATGGTGGTTATACGCGTATCTTTAAATCTGAATATCGGTTTACATTCTAGGTACTCTCAAGCACCAACTTTGGCTTTCTCAAAGCTCTCACTAAAAGGATAGTCCAGGTAACCCTTCTCCTGCATCGGCGTGTAGAAAGTTGACCGATCGTATGCGTTCAGCTCGAGACCCTTCTCCAGCCTGTAGACCAAGTCGGGCGTCGACAGGAAGTACCTGCCGAACACGACGCCGACATCCCAGTCCTTGTACTCCTCGTCCACGGCCTTCTTCGCCGAGTCTGCCTTGAAACCGCCGGCAACCAGCACTGGCTTGTCCTTCCCCCACGCCTCAAGCGCGAACTCAATGCCCTCTTTCTTCTCCGTGTCGACGTTGTTCACGACGCGGGACTCGACGACGTGCAGATAACCCAAGCCCATCTCCCTCAATGCCTTGATGAGGTACGTGAACTGCGGCACTGGGTCTTCCATCTTCATGGCTTGGAACGTGCTCCACGGGCTCAACCTTATACCAACCTTGTCCGCATCTCCAACGGCCTTAACCACCTCCTTCACCACCTCGATCGCAAACCGCGCCCTCCCTTCCACACTTCCACCCCACCTATCCGTCCGCCTGTTGCAAGTATCCTGCAAGAACTGGTCGACCAAATACCCATTCGCGCCATGAATCTCGACGCCATCGAACCCCGCCTCGACCGCCCTCCTCGCCGCAGCCCCAAAATCCCGCACCGCCTCCCACACCTCCTCCTCGCTCATCTCCCTCGGCGTCGGCGCGCCCTCTCCCATCGGCACCGCGCTCGCGCTCACGAACGGGTGTCCGCCTTCCCTCTCCAACACCGCCGGATCCGCCGCGCGGCCGGGCGCCCACAGCTGGCAGACGATGCGGCAGCCGGCAGCGTGCACGGCGGCGGTGATTTCCTTCCAGGCGGCGACGTGCGCGGGCGCCCACAGGCCCGGCGCGTGCGGCATGCCGCCGTGGCGCGCCGAGATCTGGCACGCCTCGCCGATGATGAGCGTGCCCGGGTAGCACGACCGCTGCCGGTAGTAAGCGACGGCCATGGGCAGCGGCGTGTGGTCGGCCGTGTTGCGGAGGCGCGTGAGCGGCGCCATGACGATGCGGTGCGCGGTGGTGACGCCGGCGATGCGGAGGGGCTGGAAGAGTTTGGTCGAGCTGTCGGCCATATTTGTGTGAGGGTCCTTTTTCTTTTTTCTTGGTCTGAGTTTTATTCTTGTACTGGTTGGAGGCCTATTTTTTTTTTTTTGGCTTTCGATCCCTAGTCGCTTGGATGGGATGTGATTCCTTGGTCGGAAGCAGTTGAGTTGGTGAAGGAAGGCTCGTCGATAATGAGATGGGAGGCTGCTGGAGCAGTTAGGGAATTAAAGGAATGCCGCCTGAGGTCAGAAGAGATTTTGCAAGAAAGAGTGACGTTTATGACCATACAGAGCTGGCGTGAAGGAAGTGCCGTCTCAGTAAACGATTGGCAAGTGACGTTGAATGGGAGGGGAGCCCTTCTCTGCTTAGAAATCATGGTCACATATTGGGCCGGAGCATCGCCGAAAACATAAAACGCGCAAGAACAACGTTGGCCAAGACATTTAGCGTACGGGGTCATATCCGTTCTTTTCGTTTGGATTCTTTCTCGCTGGCGGGGGCGAGCTACAGGCTATCCTACGTTTATAGTTCAGTCGAAGACGTCTGGGAAAACTCAGGTGCAATGTTAGAGTTATTGGAGGGTGACATATAACGTCAGGCTCGATTGAAGAACTTCGTTCTCCTGGTCATCACATATGGCTCAGTTACGTAACCATCACACTAGGGCCCAACGGACTTTACAAAACGCTAGGGCAAAACACGCCCACTGCGTCTTCTCTTAATTCGCCTTGGCTGCTGCGAATGTTTCCTTGGAAAATATATTCCGCCTTGGAAGCGCCGTGGGTCCAGTTTTGTTAGTAATGCATTGCAACAAAACAATTCTTATCAGCCTATCGAAGACAACGGGGAACCGTTCTATTGGGTTGTGTGGCATGATAATGTTTGGTAAGCTGGCGGGTCAGTACCTGTGTACATATCACTTGAATAATGTTTTTCGAGGAGATCCGCCTCCCCAAAGCTGGCAATGTCCCCCGAGTCTCGAAGCTGCTCTTCTGGATTTCGTACCCACGGGTGCAGTTCCACCTGTTCACTGCCCCATAACTTCAAGCACGTCTTGCCGATATGCCGACATTGGCTTCTCTACATTATCCCTAAGCAATATTATGCTGATCATCACATACTTACAGCCATGGTAACTTCTAGACCAATGCTCAAGGTCAAAACTCTTTCATTATATTCGAGAAACCAGTTTTCCATAAACAATGCAGTCCCAGTCAATCATTCTGAGGAAGACATTTCTTCTACTCTCGGTGGCTGTTGTGTTTGAATATGGGCTCGAAAACTATTACTGTTAGTGCTGAAGGTATATTAGCTTATTTGTCTTTACCAGGAGTGAGCCTTTTCTCCTGCTGTGAAAATTGGAACATTGTCAAGGGAGAGCCTGGGTACAGTTCTTTACCACCTTAAGGTTTTAATTCATAATCCTCCGTCTTAATCCCTTGCTCCTTCCAGGAGAAAAAAATGGAGTTGCTAGTATATTACTAGAATTCGGAGTGAATACAATAGGCCCCTCAAGCTACTGAGTGCAGGTAAGTAGAAAAAATGCTATGATGCGGGCGGATGCGACTGGTAGAAAAGTGATAACCAAACTGAATATTCAATTAAAGCTATATCGTCGACCAAGCATCGTTCTCGGATGTTCAGGCGCAATGCCGTGTGGTGCCAGGGCGGTCGCTGACGTGCTTGCGGGGAAATCGCACGAATATCAACCACGATTGGAAAAGCGAGCACCGCGCCCCAGATACGTAGACATTTGTACAAAATGATTGGAAGCTGTCGAAGATGCTGTCAGCTGAGACGCAAGTTAGAGAAGTGTGCTGGACTGGGTTTCCTGCGCTCTCTTAAGGCGGCTGGCTTGCTATCACCGTTTGCCTTGCACGTTCCACGGAATCCAAAATGGCTACAGAAGTCGAAACAGTAACGGAGCTGCCCCGGTACATTCAGGTGGCAGAGACGAAGTATGAGTGTATGCAATCGCTGCAATTGCGTGGCATAGCGGTATACTGATTGAAATCAACAGTGGATTGGGCGGACCTTGCGACGCTTGATCTGTCACAATTCGATGCTCCCGGAGGCAAGCAAAGATTGGCTGATCAGCTCTTCAATGCCATCCAGAATGTTGGTAAGTGCTGCGGGTGCGGTGGCGAGGGAAATGGCTGACGTGAGGAAGGCTTCTTCTACATCATCAACTTCGGGTTGACGCAGGAAGAGGTGGATCGGCAATTCGCGATTGGGAAAGAGCTCTTCCAGCTGCCCATGGAAGAGAAGTTGAAGTACCGAGCCAACATAGAGGAGGGAGGGTACAACGGCTACAAGCCGCTGGGACTGAGAGAGATTCGGCCGGGCAAGTTCGACAACACGGAAATTTATAACATTCCAAAGTTCATTCCGGCATACGAGCAGGACCACCCGGCAATCGTCAAGCAGCACAAGCCGGAGATCGAGCGGTTTGCGCGGCACATTTTCGATGAGATTGTGCAGAAGCTACTTGTGCTTCTTGCCATCGTGCTGGAGCTCCCGGAGAATTACTTCCTGGAACGGCATAGGTACGAGGACAAGAGCGAATGCCACCTCAGATACATGAAGTATCATAAGCGCAGCGCGCAAGAGAACACGGAGCTGGAGAACGTGTGGGTCAAGGGCCACACGGACTTTGGTAGTCTGACGCTGCTGTTCCGGCAGCCGGTGGCATCGCTCCAGGTGCGCACGCCACAGGGGGAGTGGAAGTACGTCAAGCCGCATCCGGCGAGCATCACGGTCAACCTGGCGGATTACCTGGACTTCATCACGAACGGGTTCCTTAAGAGCAGCATTCACCGGGTGGTTGCGCCGCCGCCCGACCAGACCGATGTCGATCGGCACGGGGTTCTGTACTTCGTCAGGCCGACGGATGACACGGAGCTGCGGCCGGTGGAGAGCAATGTGTTGAAGAAACTGGGGTATGACCAGGTCAAAGACGAGGCGGTGGTGGGCATCACGGCAGGGCAGTGGGTGAAGGCCAGGGTCAAGACCAACGTCATGAAAGTGCCTGAGAAGGGAAGGAACGACCACGTCATCGTTAACGGCGTCAAGGCGACGTACTACGACTGAAAGCGAGACGGAACACATGGGATATATCATCGTCGTCACGTGACTCTTGCTTGCAGGTAGCCCGTTCGTGCGCTTTGCGAAACGGCCTCTTGATAGCAATGCGACCGTGTTGATGTATACGAGTCGTTTTCTAAAAGCACTGGCGTTATCAGCAAAGTATCTCATCGCGCGCAAAGCTCAGTAATCACGCGCAAGCCTCAGTAATGCGAGCTGGCCCCGCGAACGGGTTTTCCGAAAGTTCAATTAGCTCGCCCATACAAAACCAGGTTGTAAAATGGCGGCGTGGGGCGGTTCGGCCGGCCATGAGCGTGCGCGAGCCAGTCAGAAGCGCAGAAGACAACAGGGTGGGCGGTTGAGCCGTCGATGAGTACATATTGCATCGCTCATGCCCCGGACGGCAGCACACTACTACCTATCTCCTTCACCATGCAAGTGCTCCCTCGGCGGCAATTGGCGTTTTACCGCGGCTCGCAATTTATCAGCCGGCAGGCGCGGGCGGGGTTAAGGTTGCCGGAGAAAGCTATAGCTCCGCCGCGCGATCATGACGTGCTGCTAAAACACCACTTTTCGACAACACGGTAGCGACCCCCATCTTTTCTCTCTCCTCCGCCCCCAACTCACTCTCTCCCGCAGCAATCTCTCCAACCGACCGCCCACCGCAACAATGGCCGTTCGCAGTGCTTTTGACCCCAAGGACATGCCCTTCAGGCACCTGGGCCCCACCGGCCTGAAGGTTTCCGTCTTCTCTCTCGGCGGCTGGCTGACCTACGGCGGCACCCAGAAGGGCAGCATTGTCAAGGACTGCATGCAGGCCGCCTGGGACAACGGCATCAACTTCTTCGACACGGCCGAGGTCTACGCTAACGGCCAGTGCGAGATTGAAATGGGCGAGGCCCTGAAGGAGCTCGACTGGCCCAGGGACGAGTACGTCCTGTCCACCAAGGTGTTCTTCGGCACTGGCAGGAAGGAGCCCAACACCCGCGGTCTCTCGCGCAAGCACGTCGTCGAGGGTCTGAAGTCTTGCCTGGAGCGCCTGCAGCAGCCTTACGTCGACATCGTCTTCGCTCACCGTCCCGACGTCGGGTAAGTGCCCCCGTCTGCTCCCCTGCCTGAGCCCTGATTGCTGACCCATTGCAGCACTCCCATGAAGGAGATTGTCGAGGGCTTCACCCAGGTCATCCGCAACCTGAACCTCGCCTATTACTGGGGTAAGCGCCGCGTCAATCCATGTATATGTATGCAATGTGCTTACGGCCATGCCCAGGTACTTCTGAGTGGAGTGCTGTTCAGATCACCGAGGCCACCTTGATCGCCGAGAAGTACAACCTCATCGCCCCTGTTGCCGAGCAGCCCCAGTACAACGCCTTCCACCGCGAGCGCTTCGAGCTCGAGTACGACCCTCTGTTCAAGCAGTTCGAGTACGGCACCACCATCTGGAGCCCGCTCGCCTCGGGTCTCTTGACGGGCAAGTACAACGACGGCATTCCCGAGGATTCGCGCTTTGCCAACAACAAGGCCTTCTTCGAGAACACCATCAAGTCGCTCAAGGAGCCCGAGGGTCAGGCCAAGATCGAGAAGGTCAGGAAGCTGACCACCGTTGCCGAGCGTCTCGGTGGCACTCCCAGCCAGCTTGCCCTTGCCTGGGCCGCCAAGAACCCTAATGTCAGCACTGTTATCCTCGGCGCCACCAAGGTCGAGCAGATCCACGACAACTGCAAGGCCCTGAAGCTCCTCGACAAGCTCACTCCCGAGGTTCTCGAGGAGATTGAGCAGATCCTGGACAACAAGCCCACCCCCAAGCCCACTTTCGGCAGGGACAGGTAAGCTGTGAGTAGTGGTCAGGGGAGTTCTTTCTTACGGATCCAGCGTCTAACGTGCACAGGTTGAGGCAAGCGAAGCTGTAAGACGGTTTGACGAATGATGAAATATCTTAAACAAAAGAGCAAGACAGAAGAATAATTAAGCGCATTAGCCAACTCATTTCTCTATTCACCCCTGGTGACAATACGTACACGGGTAGATGCAGCTCTCAATTTAGAGTTTCAATTCCGAATCTCTTCAACTCAAGTGCTTTAAGATTTCCTGTGATGGTACAGAGACATATGATTGATGTAGTTTCTGCTGCGTTGGGCTGGGGGAGCTGGCGTAGCAAAGTCACTAAAGGTAAGATAAGATAACACCGCCGCTACTCTTGACCTTATTCTGACTAAGAAGGTGATTTATAAGTACGACGGAGAGGAAACGTATGCCTCCAAACCTTGCAACCGCGCGATTTTGACTGGAATCAGTGAATCCCGGCGCTCAAGTACGAGTTTGTCAGGCCGGCGACAAACGTCAAAGCTTATTCTCCTTGATAGCCAATCTCAGATCAATAGCGGTAAGTATGACACGATGACAGGGCTGTCCTACTCGACAGTGTTGACATGTTTCCCCCTGCGTCTTCCCAATCGCCCGAAGTTCACCCTCGGCCGACTCTTCCCTGGCAAGACATCCACTCGTACACCATAACATTCAATAGTGGAGCCACGCTCCCCGGACATAGGCTCATTAGGCTCTAAAGCCACCTGCCAAGCTTCGCTGATCTTATAGCTCCGTCTTATCTCCCCCGGATGTTTCTCGCATCACGTTTCGTGGAGCCATGACTGCCTATTCCGGAAGCATATCTACATTCACAGCCTCATTGAGTCTCTTGGCTGATATCACAGTGATTCCGTGGAATGCGGCTGTGCCATCTCGCTGTCTCCGCAGTACGCGTATGCCGGGATAGAGGAGGACCAGATATGAAGAGCTGGGAAAGCAAGGAGCACAAGATTGTGTCCATAAATAACGCCCCCAAAACTCAAATTGTCATATCCAGCACCACCACCGGAAGCTTCATTTTACCTGAGACCCATACCGCTGTCAAATATACTTTTAGCTAACTAGTCCATCGCGGGAAATGGCGTTCAACGCTTCGACAATGCGCGGTGTGGTCTATAGCGGCATCCCCTACCAGGTCAACGTAACGGACCTCCCGATCCCAACCCTTTCCGCAGACACGGACGTCATCGTTCGCCTCACGCACGCCGCCATCTGTGGCTCGGACCTGCACATGTACCATGGCGTGCAGGGCGGCAGCGACGCGCCCTGGGTCATGGGTCACGAAGGAATTGGTTACATCTCGGAAATCGGTGATGCTGTGACTTCGCTCGCGGTAGGCGACTACGTCGTTATCCCAGACAACTTGGGCACCGGACACCTTGACCTTGAGCCAGATTCCGGCCTGGAGAGTTATGGGATAGGCAGCGAAGAGTTGGGTGGTCTGCAGGGTAAGCCCCTCCTCCCCCTGCTTCTTCCTCTCAGGAGGAGCAGCACCCCGTATAGGTATCCGTTCTCGAATGTGCCGCGATACTGACAAGGCCACACGCCGCCCCTTCAGCCGAGTACGCCCGCGTCCCGCACGCCGAAATGAACCTCATCCCCGTCCCGCAGCTCTCGGCCAACGCGACCAACGCCACGCTGGAGCGCGACTACCTCACGACGTCGGACATCTTCGCCACGGGCTGGTCGGTCCTCGACTTCGCGGGCTTCGAGCCGGGCGACAGCGTCGCCGTCTTCGGCGCGGGGCCGGTCGGCCTGCTGGCCGCCTACTCGGCCATCCACCTGCGCGGCGCGTCGCGCGTCTACTCGATCGACCGCACGCCCGCCCGCCTCGCCCGCGCCGCCGCCCTCGGCGCCATCCCCATCAACTTCAACGAGAGCGACCCAGTCGCACAGATCCTGGAGCGTGAGGGAGCCGGCGGCGTGCGGCGGGCGGTCGACTGCGTGGGCATGGAGGCCGTCGACGCGCAGGGCCAGCTAGATCCAGCCATCGTGATGAGGCAGATGATCGCGGTGACGGGCGCCCAGGGCGGCGTGGGCCAGGTCGGCGTCTGGCTGGCGCAGAACGCGACCAGCGCCGCCCCGCGCGCCGGCCTCATCGACCCGGACGTCAGCTTCCCGCTGTCCGACTTCTTCGGCAAGGGCCTGCGCTTCCAGGCCGGCGTCGTCAATCCGAGGGAGAGGGCGCCCGAGTTGGTGCGCCTGATCGAGGCCGGGAAGGCCAGCCCGGCGAGCCAGATCGAGACGGCCGTCATTGGGATTGAGGAGGCGCCCGAGTATTACAGGAGGTTCGACGAGCACGAGGAGATCAAGGTGTTTATCAGGTTTCCCTGAGTGGAAGTGTAGTGTGGGTGATAGGGCTCGGTGTTGGAGTGGTGAGGATGTTGAGTGAGGAACTGCGGCGGAAAGCTGTGTTGAATATGCTCGGTTGTTGCAAGATACTTGGGAATGTCAACAGGAGAAGATATTGGTGCCTACGATGTCTCTCTGGCGATTGACAGGGAAGTCACTCAAAGATTGGCGTTGTTGAAGTGCCTTGCAACGGCAATGAGAAATCCAGCGTGTTTGACTGGCGGACTAAGATTTAACCTCACCTTCGCAGGATGATGTGAATCAATGCAATTAAACTTATTGGTTATTATTGTTTGACTATCTCTGTTCTTCAAGTCACTCCCCTCACACCAGCACCTTCAGCACGCATCCTCAAAGCTTAAATTACATTTACTTCCTGCCATGGCCCAAACCAGACTCCTACCCGACGTCGCCGTCGCGCCACCTTAAGTCTGGATGCCCCACTATCGGCCTCACTCACTTCGCCCCATTTCCCTGCTCCTGCCTCTGTGCCAACAGCTTTTCCGGCGGCGGCAGCACATCCGGGCCAAAGCTCATGGGCAACAGCTCTCCCATGGTTTTCACAACGTACTTCCCCTCGCTCGTATGCATAAAGATCGGGGTATCCAACTGTAAAGAGAATCACCGCCACAACATCAGCACTCATCGTCTCTCCCAAGCTCATATTTCCTTCTCCCTCAGCCCTCAAAGGGGAGAAGACGGATCTCCAGATGTATCATGCACTAACCTCCAAGAACTCCCTCAGAAACTGCCTGCACATGCCACACGGACTGCAATGCTCCTCGCGCAAGTCGGTAGCCACGCCGACGGCCTTGATGTCGCCCCTGCCATAGCCGAACGACGTCACGGCGGTGCCGACGGCGACGCGCTCGGCGCAGGTGCCAACGGGGTAGGCGGCGTTCTCGACGTTGGCGCCAAGGATGATTTGGGGGGCATCATCCGCATTCGGGGTGGCGGTCGAGGCAAAGCGCGAGGTCGAGGTGGGGTGGATGAGCAGAGCGGCGCCGACGCGGAATTGGGAGTACGGGCCTGCGAGCGCATCAGCCTTCTCTTCTTTGTCTCGTGCTGCGCCTGCGGCTCTCGCTCCTCCTCTGAGCCGTCTCCCGTGCTCTGCATGAAAGAGAGAGGCTGCGGGAAGCGGATGCGGAGCGATTGGCAGGGGCAGTGCTTCCCGCGCGGCTCTTGGGTTGGGGTTTGGGAAAATGACATACAGTATGCCCTTTGGCGCGCTTCAAGACATCCCTTGGACAGGGCGTCAACCTCCTTCACCGTGAGTCCATGGATGAGCTCGCCTTTCTCTGCCGCCGGCATGGTGAAAAAAAGGGAAAGGAAAAGGGAAGGAGAGGAAGAAAGGAGGAGAGACAGGAAGGAAGCGGGTAGAGAGGGGAATGCTGCAGTTTGGGCGCGTGCAGCGCGCCGTAGGCAGGGTTCAGGCCAGTTGATAAGGCAAGATAAGGAGCCATCTGGTCGTCGCGGGCCGCCGTAGAGGCGGGGCTCGCCTGGGTTGCTGTTTACGGGTTGAGTCGGATCAGGAACGCGGGGTAGGTCGGTCGCTCGTCGGTTTCGTCATGTCATGAGCTGTTTGCTATGTTGGGAAGCATCGAAAGAGGAAGTTCTTCAGGGCTCGGGCGTCATGGCGGGATCGTCCGAGAGCGCCACACGTGGAGCCGGATGAAGACTTCCAGGCGGCAATTGACCAGAGGATATCGATAGGCGGTGGGCGGAAACTTCCCTTCGCAGAGCCGCTGCACCCTGAGATGGGTCGCCACATTGACGTCGCCGCCCGTGCCGCTGCTGTGAAGATCGTCAGGGAGCGGCGGGTGACTTCTGCGCGGGTCCAAGGCTTAACCTACCCGCCGATCCGCCCGCCCAGCCATGACGCCAACGCCATCTTTCGTCGTCCACCGCGCTTCCTTGATCCGCGCGCTCTTCCCACCCGTCCCCCCGAGCTCACTCTACGTCAAATAGATCCAGACGCGCCCAGAACCAGGCAATTAAAGGATGGACAGGGACGAGGGACCAGCGTCTCATCTATCTTCTGCGCCGCCCTGTTGCTTGGACTTCGATCATCCCTCCTCCCGCCTATAGCGGCACTCAGCATCTCCCGGGCCCAATGATCGGCATTTTAGGCGCACGTGTGCTGGACAATGCAAGGCGCTCGGAATGGTCGTGTTTCATCGAGTGGCAATCTGCCACCATTCCTTCTTTCAGCCGTCCCTACATGTGAATGTCATCACACGAGAAAAGGCCGCGTGTGCCGTGGCGTCGACTCAACTGTGGAAGCGTCGTCATTGCTGACCTCGAGACTGCGGCTTTTTCAGCCTCTGCAGCGATGAACCTTCACCCTTTGCTTTTTACCATGCAACGACGATTGCCATTTCGGACCCCGCGAAATGGGGAACATAGCCCGCTCCTCAGGAACCACCTCCGGCGCCTTGGAAGATCACTGCCCCATTTTAATATCGCAGCTACCGTACTTGCACCGATGCTGCCGATCTGCTATGGATACGAATCAGTCTTGGCCTTGGTCTGAACGAAAGGCCTAGAAACTCCAGTAAAGCAGGGTCTGTGGGATAATCCTCCGCATACAAGGTAAAAGCTGAAGCAGCCAACGTGGAAGCCACGAGGTCTTGCCGGCCGACGGGGAGCGAGGCTGAGCAAACTCAATCGAGAGGGCGCAGCGAGAAATGAGGCCAGGGGCGTCGATGGCGGTTCTCTCGCTCATTCGCAGCCCTTTTCCCCTGCCTTTCATCACTCTGCATCACGCGAACCGCAGCCTTCCCAACAACACTTTCGCTGCCCCTCCCAAGACTTTGTTCTGCGCATCGCGTGCGAAAACGGCATGCCGGCCACGCGTAACCTTACATGCGACTGCACGTGTAGGAAAAACGTGGCAATGCAACCAACCATAGCAAACCCCAGGAAGCAAAAACACGAAAAAAGGGAGAGGAGCTGCACTTTCCAAGGAACCACGCCCGGTGCTGCTTTTGCCTCTCATGAGGTCAGACGTCTGACTTGGACCCCGGAGAAAGGCTGATCCAGGCCTGCTGGTCGCGCTGCATCATGGCATCAACGCATACGTCGATGGCTTGCGGGAGGGCCCTTCTTTGCCCTGCTTGTCGACGAAAAACACATCGCAGATCAATCCCACAGCCCTGCCCTACTGCTCCTACTGCGCCCGACCATCGTACCGCAATCGCAGCCCTTTCCTCCCACTCCATTGGCCTTGGGGGCCGCGCAGATCCACCAAACCCCCCTGTCCTCCATTCAAACCTTAAAACAGCTCATCCGGGGATGCAAGATCTTGTATCCCCGGATGCATTGTTACGAACCCCCAACCGTTCTCATGTTTATTTCCGTCAAGGGCGCATATGGCGCCCAAATTAACCGCACTATTGCTTCCATTTCGCATGCCAAGCGTGACCAAGGCTTTAACCTGTCCGCTATACACAAGCCTCCGGCCTCAAAAACAAGCGCCGGTCGGCCCTGTTCAACCCCAGTCTCCATTCGGCCACGACCGCAAGTGCATTTCTGCCGAAAAGCTTGTTTTTCTATCTGTGTGCAGCAATTCGGTCGGTGTACTCTCCGTCCCTGAGGATCGCGATGATCAACAAACCCGGGTCTTTAATCCACGAAAGAGGAGGGGATATCACGCTTGAGAATCGGGATTGAAAAAGCACTAGGAACGTCCTGCTATCTCTGCCCAATCACCTCTGTGCTCGGTGCCTACATCCCTTTACCATTGTTGAAGTAGCACCTAATCGGCAACCACTCCCTATAGTCCTCCTACTAAGTGCCATCCCGCTGCTTTACCCCATCCCTACCTGATCTGCCGGCTTCCCCGGCCGCCGCCAGTTGCGCGCAGCCAGCGCCCCGCTTCCGATCGGAACCCGCGGAGCATTCCGTCGTGAGGCAAGAACCACATGGCCGTAGGAAGCGGTACGCGGCGTGGGGGGAAGGAGCCCCGTCCGTAGTGTCTGCTTCAAATTGCCCGATCAAGAAGGAAGAGGCGAAACTTTTTATACCGCACGTACGTAGCGGTGCAGCGGCGGCAGGGGCCCAGAGAAAAGAGCGACGAGGGAATAACACGGCCGGGAGCTAACCTCCGCTTCGAAGAATATTCAAGAAGAAATTTTCTTTTTGCGTTATTGTGGATTCGTCGTGTGTTGTGTGACACGGGACGTTGGCACAGGATTTGCCGCACCGTGCCGCGGGTAGTTGCCCCGTGCTGATCATCCTCTCGCCCCGTCTCGCCTCCTGTCTCTTCGAACGTTTGGCCTCGTCTCGAGCCAGCTCTCCCGAGAAATCGGGGCAAGGCAAACGGAACCACAACCCTATCCAAAGCCCGACATCCGAGCTCCGAGCTTCCTCGAGCAATGAGGGCCACTGAGCAGGGAGCCAAGCCTCAACTTTGACTTTTGCTACCGATCATGCACCGGGAAAGAAACGCAGAACACCGTCTCCAGTCCCCAGGATCGGTGGCACATGTGGAAAACCAATTAGGAAACTACATCCTGTTGCATGCCTGCCTCCTCAACCACGACCCCCACACGTCCCACAAACCCACTCATCTACTATTTTTTTTTTCAGTTGCCATGTGGGTCAGACAGCAAAGCTGCCGCCTCAAGGATCGGCTTTCTGAATTCTCATTATTCAAAAGATAGAAATGTGTGTACACACGTGGTTTTGAGAGCGGGAATTTATTGTGGATAACAGAAATCCATCGCGTGGGCTTAGCTGCTGCTTTCAAAACGTCGGCCTGAGTGGGCTGTGACGCGCCGGCGACCCCTCTTTTTCCTTCGTTAATCCCATTTCCCGTCTTTCCCGCCTCTTCCAGTCATTGCCCCTCAACCGAAAAAACATCAAGCCGCCCAGCGATTAGTAATGGTTCCAGTTTGGCATGTGAAAGGAGGATAGAGAAGACAATGGGCACAGCCAAGCAGAATCAAACAGCTCTGAAGGAAGGAAAACTATTTTCTATCATTGTCGCTGGACTTTTCTCGTCCATGCACGTTACGAGTTTTTTTTTTCCTCGTGTCGTGCATTCCAAGAATTTTTTTGACTCTTGGGTCAAGGTAGATAGCTAAGATACATGTCTCGAACATCGCTAAGTAGAAAGAATTTTCAGGTAAAGAAAATAAAAGGAGGTATTCCGCGATGGGCTGGAGGCTGCTGCAACCAAGCCAAGAGATCGGGGAAAGGGATGGGCTTCCAGGCCGGTCCTGGGCCCCGAGAGTGCGCATGGCAACTCCCCTTCCGAATAAAACAATATCCAGGGAGTGCGGCATGCCTGGGGAAAAGAGAAGACAGTGCAGTGAAAGCGTCAAAGCCAGACAGCGAGATGAAGACCAGGCGGCACCGCAAGAAGGAAAACGACGCTACCATGATACTACCCCGCAGGTTACACCCATCTTTTTATTCCATCCACGCCGAAATGAGCCATTCACCATATGCCTTGCGGCATCGTCACCTCGTCTCACTCTGAAAAAGAAACCAGACCCATTCAGGCAGATGCCTGCCGTGAAATCAGGAACCGCGCCGGGAATATGTTGCGAACCGAGAAAAGCCTCCGGATGAGAGCAGATGATACGCCAACCCGATGGGAACAGAAGGAGAGCTCTGGTGCTCGTGTTGAAGCTGTTATGTCGAGATCGAGCTGGGGGGTCCAGCATGGCACAGTATGGCATGCAGCGCTAGACGTATCGTACAATGCGTGAAAAAGAATCTCTTTGATGTCGAAGCCATGTGCTTTTTTGTTGGCACTGCGGGTGGGAGCCAGAGGATATCATTGAAAAAAAACGTTGCGGTTCTATGCCGTTCAACGTTGGACATGCCAAGGAAAGGGAGGAGGGCGGAAGTGCGACCGCGCGCAAAATTATCTGTGGTTGTATGGCCTTCCACCGGCGAATTCCACGCCCTGCATGGCAGTGGGCTGCGCTGCGGGCTGTGCGCCGTTCTGCCATTGCGGTTGCTGCAAGGGCGGAAGAACGTTTTGTTGGCCTTGGCCAGTCTGCTGTTGGTTGTGTGCCAGGAAATTGGTCATGGATCCGAATACGTGTGGATGGTTTGGGTCCATCTGGCGTAGCTGTTGCCACGCAGCATGGAGCTCTTGCTTGAGCTCTGTGTTCTCACGCTCGATTTCGCTAGCCCTAGGGTTGTAAGCAGCAGACTCCTGTCGCATACGGGTGTTGTCGCTCTGTATTCTGTCATAGTTCCTCTGCAGGCTTCTGATGTACTCGATCGCTACCAGAAATTGTCAGCATTTCAGCACTGTGATAATGAAGGGGTGTGCCACTTACACTTGGTGAGGATTTCCCATTTGCTGGACTTGTTGCCCGGAGAGTTGGGCAGAATGCCATTCAGTTCGTCGAACAGCTGCTTCATTTCGCTTCGTCTCTTTCGCTCGGCCATCTTGTGGCTGACGCGCAACTCGGGGGTTCGGCTGTAGTTGCCGGTGCCGGGAGTTGCTGCGTGCTCGGACTGGAGATTGGTGATGTTGCGATGCTGCATAGAATGGTGATGGGTGTGGGGAATTTCTGCACGGGATTAGCTTTGGGAAAAGTGGCGTCGAACATCAACAGAACACACCATCTTCGAATCTCTTCTGTCCGGGCGGAAGGGCTTCTGCATAGATGCTGCTGTTGATGGACGTCGCGAAACTGTTCTGCCTCGAAGGGATGGATCTCGTGGATCTCTCGATGCTGGAATCACCGCTGCTGGAGCCGCGGCGCTCGTCCGGTTCGGCATCCGGGAAGGCCCATGGGAAGCCCTTGGTGGGGGCGGCGGCCATAGGATCGGGCATGCCGGACACACTTCGCGGGTTCGGGTTGATGACGGGAGCGCGGCGGGGAGCCTGGTTGGAGCGGACCGAGTCCCGAGGGCCGAGAGGAGAGAGCGGCGGGCCGCTCTGCCGTTGGTCGGTGGTGATGCCGCGCTGCTGCTGGAGACTGGACACGAGCGATACACGTGAGGTGTTTTGGGACTCGTAAGGCGAAGACGGGCTGATGGCGAGATGGGTCATGCCGGCGTTCATACGGCTGTCGACGCTGCTGCGCCTGGATTCCAGGTAGGAGGAGGAGGCATCCAGGCTCTGGCGGTTGTCGAAGGTGTGGTTGAAGGGCGGCAGTGCCTGGGGCGTCTGGGATGGTTGCCGTATCGACTGTGGTGTGTCGGCGACGGAGTTCCGCGACGGCGAGTCCTCGGCATTGAGAATGGTTTGCAATTGGAGATTGGTAGTGTTGGAGACGCCCGACGAGTGCTTGCTCTGGGCCTGGGACATGGACCACGCGCCGGAGTCGCGGGCGTCAATGTGGTGCTGACGCGCCTGCATCTGGGCGGCGTCGGCCTGGGGGATGCTCTGCGTCAGCGACGCGATGGAGGGGAGAGCTTGCGCCTGAGACATGTCGAACGCGACGCTCACTCACGTGAGACAAACAGCAAGAGAAACGAAGGAAGAGAAGAAGGAAAACGACGACTTTTGAGGGAGAAAAAGGCCGGGGTTTGGGGAGCAGGCCGGGCGGACGGGGTGCAGTCCGTCAAAAGGGGATGGCGTGGTGGTGATGGTCCGTCAGGGCCGTCAATTAAAGAGAGGCTCGCGGGATAGGGTTGCGGGCGCTGGCCCACGTCAGCGAGATCAGAGCAATTGCCGCCAAGCGGGAACGGGGGGGTGACGTCGGGGAGGGAGAGAGGCAGGCACTTACTCGAGGCGGGGGCGTTGTTGAGCAAAAGAGCGGTTCAGGCGCAGCGTGGACTTGAGGGCGGCGAGCCGGGCCGATTGTCGAATGCAGGGAAGGGCTCAGGGCATTGGGGATGCGGAGGGGGTGGCAGAGTCGGAGGAGGACGACGGGGGAGTCGCGGGAGGTCGTGTGGAGATCACGGGATTGTGCAGCGCACGGCAAACCCGAGGGGAGCGAGGAGGCGGGTGCGGAGGCAGATGAGATATTGCAGCGAAGGGAGGCGGAAACGGTGGCGCGCACGGGCGGTTGCACGAAGCGCTTCGGAGCCTGACACGGTCACGGGCGGGTGCCGGCAAGGGCAGTGGGAGAGTCAGGCCGGGCGACGCTTTCTTTTGGCAGCAGGCTCAGGCGTCCCTTACATGCACGACTCAGCGGGGGCGACAGCACAGCGCGGGTTGGGGGCGCGCGGGCGGGCAGCAAAGGGCGGGCAGAGGGCGCGAACAGCCAGCACAGGAGGGCGGCGATCTGCTGGCCATGCACGTGGGCGGCCGGGTTGCGAGCCTCCAGATCCGCCCACCCTCGCAGCTGCCTCTTGCCAAGCGCGTGGAGGCAGCGCCAGGCCAAGGCGGCGCCGGCTGCGTCTCGCGTGGCTCCCGCCGTCAATGCGGGCCTTGCAGCGCTGCTTTAACCACGCGCTGCTCGCTTATCGCCCGGCCTGACTCGATCTGCTGCCCGGCGAAACGCACCCAACCCGCGATCGTGCGACCGCGATCTGCAACGTCGCTGCCACCCTTTCGCGCTCGGCCCTTTTCGCTCGGAATGGCAGCCTGTCGCACCGCCGAAGCGTTCCTGTCCTTAGCGGCCGCTGCATGTCATTCGCCTTCCCGCTGCTTTCGAATGCACTCCTCAGCCCACCTGTGGGGCCAAGCCGTGTTCCCCTTTCAACCCGCCCGTTGCACAGCGCCGCCGCTTCGGGCAGGACCAACACCGGCAAGCCAGGGGCGCTCCGCGAGTACCACCCTCCGCCGCCGCCCTCTGCAAACATGGAGACCCGTCGCCGGTGCACATGGCCGCATGTCTCACGCCTCGGAGAATTACCCCCGATGCCAGCACATGGCCCGGAGCCCGCTTGCAGCCGCGAGCGCAGCCCGCCGCGACGCCTCCCACCGACCGGGTTTGGCTCTGCACCACCTAAGTCCCTCGTTACACGTCCGTCGGAAACAGACCTCACCAGACGTCGTGCACTGCGTCGCGCTAGCCTCGGTCCCAGCGCCTTGAGCAACCCCGCCGCTGTTATGTTTGGCCCTCCGCCTCACGAACCGTGTTTCAGCGCAATTTCTCCCTCTTCATGCCAGGAAACCAATGTCGTGCTGGTCGAGAGTTTCATGGGTCCCTTTCCCCTCTGGAACCCATGTGCTAAACAAGCGTGAAGGACACGCTCCGCTCACGTTGTCCTCGTGCTGCAACCGTCAGCATTCCCAACGTCCGAAAGCGGAACCACCACAGCCTGGGCAACGTGCCCCAAGTCCAGCCGAACACCATTTATTCAAAGAAAAGGCGCTACCATGTTCCTCGAGCCCACCCCGCCGGGCGCTGCTTTCTTGCGCCGTGGTTGTTTTGGAGGAATGAGCCCCACGCGTACAAAGCACGAGGCCTGTTGCTACAGCACGCCGCGCATTCCTCCCCAGTCGTACGATCATCAACGGCATGACCACGTATGCGGGCTGATCTGTTCATCCGCCGCTGCTGCTCGACGAGGTTCGGCCCAGTTCATCCGCCCCGCACCGAGGTCATGAACTGCGCATCGAATACGGGTCTATGGCACCCCTCCTCGAAGATCCGCTCGGCAAACTTTCCTCTCGCATCGCTTCACGAGCGCGGCCGCTTTAAAGAGCCATTTTTTCTCTTCACCTACACTTACCACATACACCTGCACCCACACCTCCACCTCATCGGGGACACGCCAGGCTAACTCATCTCATCAGCGGCACTCTTGGAATACGCATGACCACGCGCCATTCCCGAATCGAGCAGGAAGATGGATGCGGGGCTTCCGAATTTGGCAGGTGGTGGACTAAGACTGACTGACCTTCGCCCACCACCACCACCACCACCACGGCTCAACAACAAAATAACAGCAAAAGAACTGCCTCCCTGATGCCTTCTAACACGGCATTCACTCTGCTTTGGTTGTCAGGGGCGTCAAATTCGGCTGTGTACCCCGAAAGTCGCCCGGGCTCCAAAAAAATTTCGATGACCATGATCAACACCAACCCCGACCACCACCCCCCTATCCAAATCGCCCAAAAAGGATAGGCGTGTCTCTCCGACGGGGAATCGAACCCCGGTCTCCCGCGCTTGCTAGAGCTGCTGCTTTGACAAGCGGAAATCATCACCACTAGACCATCGAAGATGTCGAGCCTGAGGCCCGGATGGTGCTGTCAACTGGAAGTCAACTAGCTGTCGATGGAGAAGTTTGAGCCATGATGTTTTATGAACAGCACAGTGAATCTCTCGCTCTCAAACTACGTAAGAATGTCGTCAGGTAAGCATCTCGTCTGCGGAGGCGGTCCGACAAAAGCAACAACCGCCTCTGCAGCGCATATCCAGCACAACCGAGGAACGCCAACCACAGACCCACGTCCACCGAGCAGTCTGGACCGCCGGCAGAGCTTAAAGCGGCGTGTCGTGCTATGACTCGCCCAGTTTCTCCTGCCCGACGGGGTTCCAGAATAACGGAACTGGGCAACGCACCAACGGCCGAACGACAAATAGCGGTAACAACAGGGGAACGCTGTGTGAACGTACAGCCACAAACAACTGTCATGGTGGCAGGGCAGGGAGGAAAGGCTGTTGCTGACAGCCCCATGAACAGCCTCCCAGGAGCACCCCGGCTCGGAGCTCTTCTGTAACAGGCATGGCGCAGCACTCCGCGTGGCTGATCAGCAACGAGCGGCTCCTCGTCGGAAGATGCTCCACGTGGGCGGTGGGCGGATGCCACGCGGTCTGCCGCGGGATGGCACGCTACGATTTGTCAGTGCCCGATTTGCCCTGGTCCGCGTCTTTAACCTACGCGAACACATGCTGGGGGGTTGACCAAAGAGGAAGCGCAGCTGACAAGGGAAAGGACAAGATGCAGAGGGGTCGCGCGGAACATCAGCGGCGGAGCAGCATGTAAGTAAGCAGCGTGATGATGGTGAGAGCGAACGGTTGCAGCCGTGGCGAAAAAGGCCGCCGCAGACGCTGCGTAGGCGCTCGTGCGCTGCAGCCCGTTCGTGCTGGCGAACCGGCCAATCGTAGGCGGCCCCGACTTTCCACCAATGAAAAGCCTAGGAGGATGGTGTTGCTTACGCCCCGGTGCTGGCACCGCGTGGTAGCTCTCTTCCCTGGCCCTTCTTCTTGTCTAGCTCTTCAGGCGGTTCCTTCGCGTGCCGCGACCCGACCTTTGGGTTCATTTTGTCTTTTCTTCTGTCGCGGCTCGCCTATTCTCAAGCCACCACACTTTTACGATCGATGCGCCGCGATTACTGGACCGTTGCAGCATCTAGACCAGCGCCTGAGGTTTGGGGTCCCGCAGTCAACTTTTTAAGCTCATCGAAGGTTTATTTTCCATCAACCGCCGTCTCGGATCGCATCCGAATGGCTGTCACTAGGCCACAGACTCCTTCCCCAGCACTATAACACGACTATCATTCCAGGACGTCATTGTCGATGTGACCCAGCCAACCGCCACACAGATCCCTGAAGAATTAGGAAAAATTCCGTATCCCTTTGCTCTCTAGTATATTCAGGCCATACTAGGGAATATATTCCTACTCCTCCTTGATATTCCCGTCTTTATTTCATGCCCTTTTCGCTTCCGCTTGGGGTTCGATCGGATCATGGAGCGCCTCGATGTTATTGCCCAGTGGGTCCAAAACGAAGGCCGCGTAGTACGTGGGCCGATACTGGGGACGGATGCCCGGGGCACCGTTGTCCTTGCCGCCGGCTTGTGCGGAAAGCGCCGCTGCGTGGAACGCCTGGACGGTGTCCTTGTCTAGCGATCGCAGGAAGCGCACGTGTGAGAATTATTGATATGATAGACAGTGAAAAATAGTGATCTCCCTTCCAATGAGAGGCACAGTCTGGCTTAGGTGGGTGGTTTCAGGAGCAAAGGGAACTTGAATGAGGACATGGTGGTACGGAATGCCACCGTCCTTCAGTGGTGCATGAATAACGGACGTTACGGACAGAAGGAAAAAAACTGGGGGATCGCCGGCGTATTTGACCGCAGGTTGCAGATCCAGATGCGACACGTGTATAAGGCACGATAACCTTAAATCTTTCTCCATTCGTCCTCGGGTATGTACACGCATAGGCGACCAACAAGACAGAACACGGCCGCAGGAGACAATCAAGATGGGAAGAGACAGCAAAATAAGACTCACCTTTCGCATTGAACGCAATGTGCGTCTGCTGCTGCGCTGCCGCGTCGTCCTTGGAACTGATCCAGAAGTCAGGCACCTTTGTCTGCGCAGAGCCCATGCCGACGAGGCCCGGGAAGGTCAGCAGAGCTGTGTAGTCCAGCGGCGCAAGCGCGTGCGCATAGAAGGCGACGACAGCGTCGTACTTTGAAGGAGGGGCCGCGATTCCGACGTGACTAAGGGACGACATGATAATAATCAAAACAACGGGACAAGAAACCTTTCGTGTCGTGTTGTCTCACCCGCAGATATATACACATGTCCATGCGCATGTCTCACGTGCTCTCGTGCGGTTTTCGTGCGCTGATTGACTAACTCCCCCTTGCTTCATTGCACGCCTGACGCGCGGTCTAGGCTGCCATCAGCATTTGTTTGCCAGATCGGGGACCGAAGGAGTCAAAAGCGGTTCCTTCAACCACTGCGGTGGGAGCGGGGGCCAGAATTCACATGTTACAAAGACCAGCCCGTCAGCAGCAGCTGAAACCACTCTCGATCGGAGATTTCCTTGCAGTACCCCCACGCGGCACTCCGGCGCCTCTAATACTGGTTCCTTGGGATCTGTTTTCGCTCAAGTCATGGGTAGTTGAAGCTCTCGTCCGGACGTGTTTGTAGAATTTTTAATTCGACATTCTCATCCGGACGATAGCTTCAAATACCCACGTATGTTGTTTTCCTAAGGGGAAAAAAGAAGAAAAGAAAATTCCGAGACATAGTCACGCCTGGCGTCATATTATTCTTCACACTAGCCTCCGGCTACGATACCCCTCTGTAGCAAAGCCGGTCACTTCGGAGCTCCAGACTCCAAGTTGCCCCACATCGCCGCCCAAGTACCTTTTACCTACCTTGAACCCCTCGACTCCACTACTACGATGCTTGATTGTGAGTTCAAAGAGACCGTCTATACACGCTCTCCCTATGAAGGTGAGCATGGTTCGGAGATTATCTCCCATACTTCCTTTAAAGACGCTTTATTGCATGTTTTACAATATCCGTGACCCCACCGAGGCTTTGATTATGCCTAAATTAATACCATATACTGGCGCAACTGTTTTGGAAACGCTAACTTAACTGGTAGAATTTAGGAAGGCTTTTTGTAGCTGATCCAGAGCTTAGGCGTAGTCTGATTGAAGCTTTGCGCCGAGACTCTTCAATCGTCTATTCACTCGAGCTTTCAGTTTACTCGATTATGCCTCTTAACGTACCGTCCGCAAAGAACATAGTGGTTACAAAAAGCCCAGTGCTTTCGCAAATGAGCGGTTGAAGTATTCGCTCTCCGATGCACCCTTATTATGCCCGTGCTGTCTGAAATCAGAGGAATAACCTCGCCTCAGTGATGTCGAGCGGCACATCAGAGACAGTACTCTCAGGCCTAGCAACCCAGAGTCGGTTCGATATGAACGCCTTAAAAATGAAGACGGATGGTTTGAGGCTGATTGCACAGGCCATTCAAGCAAGGAGAGAGAATACCCACGGGAGCAGGCTATGAAGAGAAACCTGAGGCCATGGGTATCGAGTTCACTGACGATCCTCCCGAACTTTCCGAGAGTATCCCAGCACCATGTCATCCGAGTATTGTCCTCGGAGGCCCACCACCCAAGATCTCTCGTCGAGTACTGGTACAGTATTTGTCGACGAATCTAGAGGAGCGAACGCAGTTCCTCCCCACCTACAAGGTGTTCCGAAACTCGTAGATATTGAAAACATTACGCAGCACGAGATTAGTCCGCCCATTTGCTCGAGTACACCGATCCCCCCGGCTCGATGCCTAACACCAAGGGCTTCAAGTTTTGAACCAAGCCATGCCTCTGCGTGCCTTAGAACGGAAGACTCAACATTGTCCATGACCGTGGAAGTTGCAGAGAAGGCGATTTCAATTGATTCTACTACAATTCTGGTTGTACGTGGCACCGTTCACTGAAAGTAAGGAGCAATCATCTGGGTATTTAAAACTGCATACATCCAGCTGCTTTTGCTTCCCATGCGTACATTGAATGCCATTCTGTATTTCTTTTTTTTTAAGACTGCTGTGTACACACGAGAAAAGGGTAGACTGGTAAAACAAGAGTAAAAAGAAAAGAAAGATGTTTGTTAAGGTAAACTCACGGCTTGCAGGTGGGCATAGTGTATTATTCTACACTCCCTTTTGCTTTAATTTACAATAGTCGAAGAGAAGAAAAAGTGACGGAAATCTATGAAAAATGGCTTTAATTGTTTAACATACATGGCGGTAATAATCAAGATTCATTAGCACAACAAGAACCTCACGCATCATCTTGGTTGTGTACAATTGCTATATTGATTCTTTCTCTATCATCATGAAGGTGAGCAGTTCCGTAATGGGGATGGTGTTGCAGAAATGGGATCAAAATATATCACCTTGCTGTCTGCCATCACTCCCAGCAAGGGGCGTCGCTTCTATTACTGGAAGCACTCAAGCACGTGCAGTCCTGACATGCTCTTTCTGGAATGCACGTGAAGCATCTGGCTGCTGTCCCGGGTATATATCTTCACCAAACCTTTCGCCTCTACCAACACATCTCGCTCAACTTTCCCTTCTCACCCGCGACCCGGACACTCTCCTATCCAAAGCAAAGCATTTACCATCCGTCACCATGGCTCCAAGCAAGAATTCGGAGTCAGAGGAGAAGATCAAGCAGACGATGAAGAAACTCGCAGTACTGGCCGAAGACCCGCGTTGCAAATGTGAGAGCGGAGAGAAGAAGGTTCGTATTTTACCTTTCCGCTCATCGCAAAGGCTCTACTGACTAGTGAACGTGTGGTAGGTCTTTCTTCAACAAGTCACCAATCCTAAAGATCGGAACGACACCGCCTACGTCTTCAAGCACCGCCAGTATGCACTTGCACGTGTCAATAAGACCTCCGGAGTAGTGCTCAACAAGCAGGAGATTTACGGCGAGATACGCACTGTCTTGACTGCAGGTGGAGAAGGGGAATTGGCCGCTTTTGATCTCTTCAGCAAGAGCGAGCTTGATACCCTCGGCGAGTTGCTACCATACATTAAGAATGATGTAGCAGTCCTGGATCTGGCGAGAGATTCCTGAGCCTGACGGGCTTGTGGCTGGTGTGGCGGACTGCGCACTCTGTACACTCTCAAAATTACCGGAGAAGAGGATCAATATCGTGGTGGGCGTTTATGGGGAAGTTTAGTGACTCGAAACCACGATCAAGGGCTATAAAAGGGTATCTATGAGGAGTTTTGCAGGCCATCCAAGTGAGATTGGTCGGGCAAGGTTTTCAAGGCAGCTTTGGGGAGAGCTTTTGGATGGGATTACATGCAGATAAATCTCTGACCAGAATTCATTTCACCAATGAAACGAAGTGAAAGATCATTCTGGGAGCAACTGAAAGTGACTTTGAACCGCGATCGTAATGTCTACGTCTACAAATTCCAGAAGGAGGGCCCTTTCGGGAATTACTTTCACGTGAAAGCTCGTAGTTGCCATATCTGAACGCAGCCAGGTGGGCCAATGGTATATCTTCTGTCCCCATTCGCCCTGTTCCCCAAGCCAAACCACCCTTCCGCACAACATTATCTCACTGAACTCTTTGAAGGTCCATTATTCAATCCATGAGACTTGTTTGTGTCCGTCGTCCAGACATGCCGCCCAACCCCACCAACAACAAAGCGCCTGATCGTGAGAAAGAGCTGCAGGAGCAGATCAAAGTGACTGGAGAGAAGCTTGCAAGCCTGAGAAAGGATTTGCAAGCCGAACAGCAGCGCAAAGCCCGTGAAGAAGCCAAAGTGAAAAAGAGAGTGAGAAAACTCTATTCCATGGCCAAATGGATGGAACTGACGTGTGAGTTTAGAAGTACGATGACTACATGAAAGGCACGGATAATACGGATGGCAAGATGGATCTCACTTGCGAGATTCATCATATCCTTGACAGATTCGAAGCGGGTGAATATCAGTGGAAGCAGAGGCAGAAGGAGTACACAGGCATTATCGAAATGCTTGATGAGCTGAAGGTGGCTCGACCCTCCATCATCAACTTCAACAGCATCAGCATCGGCGAATTGGATGCCCTGAAGACGGTTCAGGCTCACGTTAAAGCCGATAGGAAGATGCTCAACACTTTGGCAGTATCTCTACTTCCGTCGGTCCAGGAGAAGATATCGAAGCTGAAAGACAAGATCTGCGGAAAGAAGCCGCCGGTGGACTATGAGAAAAAGCCACTCTCTTCCTAATGAATCCGTGGGTGGTGGTAATTAGTGGGCCACAATCTCGGCCACACCGATATGAGCGTTTGTCATATCTGGGGCACCAATGATTATCTCGACTACAACTTCAGACAAACTTCATGCAAGGGGGAATTTTGTTCTGGCGAACAAGCTTGAAAAAAAGGAAATAGAGGCATGCACTACGTGCTTCATACTCAAATTGCGAACATATACCAAGTAGAACATTTTGGAGTTATGGGAAGTTCAGGGTGGAGTTGAGAATCCAGGGAGCATTACCGGGGATGCAAAAGCTCAGACAGTGAGCCTATTGAGTCGAGAGATACATCAAAATATCTAGAGTCAGTTCCAGCGAATGCGGCGGAACATTCTACCGAGAGTGACTGTTCGATTCACTGTTTCTTCGGCTGGTTGCTAGGCACGTGGCGTTGGAATATGGCAGGTGCCGCACAGACAGAGCCAACGCTATATCTTCTGTGCTCCGTCGACCTTCTCACCTACACCTCCCGACATAACCCGTACATTATTTGTTTTTCGGCAACCCGATCATTGCTTTTCCGCGCGAAGATGTTGCCCTCTGGCAAGACAGAAGGCCATCAGCTGGCCGAGCTTAAGCAGCAGATGCGACAAAAGCAGAAAGAGATAGACGACCTTAAGACAGCGCTTGGACAAAGCCACATTCCGCAGCAGAGCACCAAGGAAGCCGTAAGCCGCGCACGAATCTCTTCACTGCCCACCTACATCGGCTTCCGGACTGACCAACTTCCAACAGGCCACCGCCACCGCAGCTCCGGCAACCTCGAGCCTCTCTCCCACCGACTTCACCGACCTGCTCCTCCCGCAGCTCCGCGCTTACATGTTCGTCTTCTACATGCACCTCAAGAACCTCCACGACCAACAGCTGGTCTGCCTCTCCATTGAGAACCTGTTGACTTCGATCCGTGATGGCGTGCGCGAGGGCAAGCACCAACGACCGTTGCTCCATGCTGAGTTGTTTACCGAGGAGGCTCTGGAGCCCCTGGCAACGTTGAAGGAGAGGATCGCGGCGGACCATGAGGCCATGAGAGAGCTGCAAAGGAGGAGCCGCGGACGGGATGACGTCTTGAAGCAGGTACAGGAGGGGCTGGAGTCTTTGTTGCGCCAGGTTCAGAAGGGCAAAGGAGACACGCCCATCACGTCCCCGGGCACCTTCCCCACCTCCATGCGCGGCCTGGGAAAGGAAAAGATGCACGTTATGGAGAGCAATGCTCACAATGGCGGCGACAACGGCGATGACTCCTCCTCCTCCTCCTCCGGTTCTGATACCGATATGGAGTAGTGTTAGCTGTGCAGCGAACTGGAGCGTGTTGCGACAATGCGGGATGGAGGATACATGTCGTACTTGGGCGGAGAAAAAGTACCAGGAGCGGCGGTCTGGCATGGTGATTTCATAAAGCTGCAGCTCTTTTGTCCTGCATCGACCGCAGCTAGTTTCTGGCCCTAAAAATCGGTGATCAGCCGGCAAAGGTTGGTCAGCGTACACGATAGATACTGCTCATCCTTCGAAGCCATTCTATAGAGAAAGGCGCTGTAGGAGGGGAAGGAGCGCCTCGGAGCTCTCCAAAGCCACACTCATAAGAATTGATATAAGTTGGAAAGATGCCGAAGTGTTTGCTGTGATTATCGTGAGGAGCAGGCATGATGACGATATCAGTGGACCTTCCCGTCTCTTGCATAGAAGAGAGAAGCTTGAGCACATGTCACTCGCTCTTGCCTCAGTAAGCGCGGCCTGCAGCCACGTCCGGCAGGCACACGGGCGGCCGTGGATAAATATCTGCTTCGCCTCCGTCCGTCAAACTTGACCACCAACTCCACCCAGCCCGTACGTGTACTTCACCATGGCCCCGAAGAAGCGTGCTGCAACACCAGAAACACCCCCAAACACGACGGTCTCAAGCTCAGAATCTCTAAAAGAAGCAGAACTTGCAGACAAGATTCGGAAGAACATGAAAGAGATTGAGGATCTGGAGGCTGAGCTTGCGGAGGAGAAGGCCCGCCGCCTCCAAGAAAGTGTGAAGAAGAACAAAGTCAGTGGACCGCCTCACTCTTGAAAGACCAGATACTGACGAAGTGCAGAAATGCGATGAGCACTTCACAAGCCCCGACTTGGGCAAAGGCCAACGCTATCTCATTGACCGCGTCAGGGACATGCTGAAGGAAATGAATGCGCTGTATTCGAAGGAATTGCCCGATTCGATCTCACTCTACCGCGGAATTCACAACACGTTGTTGGCGCTCACAGGACCGCAGTTGGACCTTCCTTTTGACGACTTCACCATGGAGGAGATTAATACTCTGGACTTGCTCAAGGGAATTATCCAGGGGGACATGAGACATCTCACCCACCTCCGTGCGTCACTAGGCAGCATCGGCAACTTCTTCCCCGAAAGGCTTGCCGCAATGGCTGGAAAGGTTGAGGAGTTAGAAGACGAATGAGTGGACGGACCAACATCTAGCCTCGTAAGACGGTTTGGGTATTTCGAACGCTTCACTGAAGGATTGGCCTCAAAATACGGTGCGGAATGATCTTTAGGAGGGTGAGGGGTTCTTACACAAGCATGGTGAAATACTACACCGAAGGACATGAGACCCCATCAAATATCAGGGCAAGGGAACCAGACCTTTATGGTAAAAGGCTCGTCAATGTGCATATAACAAACGATCAAGGCTCTGAATATCGTTTTCCAGCAGTGCTTTGCGGAGGTGAACAAGGAAATAGCGTCGTGCGTTGCATCTCAACTCTTACTATTGCAAGATGACCTGAGCTACTAGTAAGCCAGAGGCTTAGAAAGATGGCGAATTTGCTTTTGTCAATTCGTCATTTGCTAATGATAAGACGAGTTTTGGAAGATGTAGCTTTGAGCGCGGCTCGGGGACCGTCAGTGGTTCTGAAGCACGGGCCACTACTTACCCGCGGCGTGTGCATCACCACCTGCGCGCGCCTCGCAAGCCTACATACGCACAGCATCACATTCCCGGCTACATCCTACCACCTACCCCCAACATCCACCGCCGCCATGCTTTTCTTCAGGTACGCATGAACTGCGCCTCGTCCCGCGCCGAGCCCAATGCCCATCCGCGCTGCCACCTCAGCTACCGGAGCCTCCCCGCGAACTACCTACCTACCTTCGCGCTTCCACCCACACGTCCTGTCTCTCGTTACCCTCCCTCCCAGTAGATCCCAAGCCCTGCTACCGCAGACCCCGCGCCCGACAACCGAGCTTCCCTGCAAGAGTTTAGCTAACTGCCCCCCACAATAGCTTCTTCAAGACCCTCGTCGACCACGAAGTCACGGTCGAGCTGAAGAACGACATCTCAATCCGTGGCACGCTGAAGTCGGTCGACCAGTTCCTCAACATCAAGCTCGACGACATCTCCGTCGTCGAGGAGCTCAAGTACCCGCATCTGGTAAAAAAGCACCGCCGCCCACATGCACGAACCCTCACCCATGCCCAGCGGGAACACATACACACACATAAATCAGAAATGGGATAGTGGGCTAACGTCGGTCTTCACCACGCACCGCAGAGCTCTGTCAAGAACGTCTTCATCCGTGGCAGCGTGGTGCGATACGTGCATCTGCCCGGCGCCGCCGTCGACACGGCGCTGCTCGAGGACGCGACGAGGCGGGAGGCGGCGCAGGCGGCCGCTAAGGCGAAGCAGGGTTGAAAGAGAGAAAGAAAAGAAGACAAACATACTTTCGATACCATGATCATGAACACTCATAATCCCGTCTTCTCCCCCCTTCTGAGCTTTCTTCGTGTTGGGGTAAACTGCGCTTGAGGCGCGAAAGGGCGGAGAGAAAAAAGGGTTGGAGCCGATCCCGTGGCTCGTTCGACAGGTCATACCTGTGGAAAAGTGAAGGCAACGTAGGGAGAAGATGAATCCTTTCCACATAGGCTCAGGAATAAAAGACGTGGGAATTGCAGTCTGGAAGGTTTCAAGGCCTGCTACCTGCAGAGCCAGCCTTAAGGTGCTGGTTGTTTTTGAATTTAGAAAAGATTCCCCAGCGTGTTGGAACGATGCACTTTATAGTCAGCTTGCATACGCACGGAAGAAAACAAAAAGTGAGCAATGAATACTCGAAAAGAATGCGAAAAGAAAAAAAAAATCAGTAACCACCAGTGCTGCATGGCCGTGCGTGCTTGAGCTTCACGAATTAGACACCTGACATCACGCGTAACAACCATGAAAGCCTCGCGATCGAGACCAGGAATAGTCCCTCGAATAAGATCATCTAAAAAGGGTATCAAATCAAAAGGCCAAAAGGCTAACAGGCGAACGCCAAAATCCCCACTCCCTTAAGCACCCAAGCAAACGTCTTTCTAAACCTCACTCTCTAGGAGAGGAGTCAGGAAAAAAAGAGGCACAAAAGTCTATCACGGGCTCTCTCCCTTCTCTTCTTCGCCTTTATCGCCCTTAACCTTCTCCTTCACCTCCTCGATCTTGTCGCCCGCCTTGTTAGCGACGTCGACGGCCCAGCCCTTCGCCGAGTTAACCTTGTCCGTAAACCACTCCCACCAGCTCATCTTTTCCTCTTTCTCTTCCTCATCTCCCTTCTTTCCCTCGCCATCATCCCCATCACTCTTTCCCTCGTCATCACCTCCTTCACTCGTCTCCTCATTGCTAGGCGCGGGAGCCGTCGTGGTCGCAGCAGCGGCGGAAGAAGCAGCAGCAGCAACCGAGGACTGCGCAGCCGTTGCCGAAGGAGAAGAAGATGGGGCAGAAGGAGTGCTGGACAGGACGTGGCCGGCTAAGGTTGTCGTCTCCGCTGCCGGCGCAGGCGGGTCTGCGGGTGACTCCTCGGGCTCGACGTCCGAGTGCAGACCGACGGGCTTGAGGGGCAGGCGGAGGGTGCCGTTGTTGGGGGCGGGCTCGATGCCCAGGGAGTCGCAAATGATGTTGTAGAGCTGGATGTTTTCTGCCAGGACGACGGATTAGTAACGAATATGAGGGTGTTGAATAGAAGAGCGAGGGAAAAAACTTACGGAACGGCTCCAACCTGCTGCCGGGCTGGTGCGGGAAGGCGGGGCCCCTGGCCAAGAAGATGGCACGCATGAGCGGGTGCTCGTGGTCGTAGCCGTGCAGGCCATGCGGCTGGTAGGCCGCGCCCGTCTGCAACCCTTGCTCGACGTCGAACTCGTCCTTGGTGACGATGGCCCAACCGGCCTTCGGCACAATCCAAAGCGGTGCAATACGGGAGTTGCTGGCAAAGTGGTAGCGCTCCGGCATGTTGAAGTCGCGGAGGTAGACTTCGATGTTGGGGTTGTGCTCGGCTTTGAGTTTGAGCTCCTGGTACAGGCGGTCGAGGTTGTCTGGGTTCTTGGGCCACAGGCCGTAGAGCGGCCAGCCGTCGATGTGCTCAATCAGACTCGGGTCGATGAGGTCCTCGAGCTGGATGAGGCGCGAAATATCAGTCGTTGCCATGCCGTGGTCCGAAACAATGACCACGTTGACGATGTTCGTCAGGTTGCGGTCCTCGAGCCCCTTGAACAGATTACCGAGCATGGTGTCGACGGCCGTGATGGTCCCTCTGATCTCAGTACTGTTCGGACCGTACCTGTGGCCATCGGCATCGACGTTGGGTACGTAGGCAGCGATGAGCTGAGGGCGAGGCTGATCTCCAAGAGCATGTGGACTATCTGGGCCTGGGAGATCCAGGAACCCAAGAATTCTGTCGACCTTCACCGACAGCTTCTCCGAGCCGTTGTATTTGTCAAGGTGAGCAGGCTCATACTCGCCGACGTGGGCTTCAGAACCCGGCCACATGTGCACAGCGGTCCTGATACCTTGGCTCTCGGCTGTCGCCCAGAGGGGATTACCGCCCCACCATTTGCTCTGCATGCTGACCTCAATGTGCGTGTAGTAGAAGTCCTGCTCAAATTCAGGGTCCCAGAAAGTGTTGCCAACAATGCCGTGGGCCTCAGGATAGAGGCCTGTGGCCAGTGTCCAGTGGTTGGGAAAGGTTACGCTGGGAAAGCTAGGGTTCATGTACGGTGGAGAAACGCCCTGATCAATGAAACTCTGCATCGTTGGGGTGAGGTTTCGCTGGAGAAAGTCTGCGCGGAAGCCATCGAGAGAGATGAGAATAGTGGTCGGGGCAAAGGTTGCAGAACCATTGCTCAGCATGGTTGCATAGTGCTTGGTCGGCCGCAAACCAGATGCTCTGTAGGCTGCAAAGAGCAGAATGAAAAACAAGATAACGATGAAGACGTAGATGATAGTGCGCAGAAGAAGTGGTCTCGAAGACTATGATTCCACGTTAGTGCCACCGTCCGTACCGGAGCCGTGAAGTTACATACCCGTTTCTTCTTGCCCAGCAGGGCGCGCAGCCGCTCCTCGTCAGCCTCGGAAGAGTCCCTAGACGACGCACTCGACAGCCTCCCCCCTTCTTCGGTATCATACATGAGTCCACTCTCTTCGGAACTGTGGAGGTATCGCCTGCGGTCTCGCCCGGGCTCCATCTTGGACTTACGTCGCGAGGTATCGCCATCTCTCCCGCGGAATAGCCTGCCCAGGCCGCCTTTCCTTGCGCTGCCTGCGGACGAGCTGCGGGCGATCAGCTTCTCGCGCTCCTCCTCTTCTTCCAGCAGCGACTGGTCCTCCCTGCGGAGCTCGGCCGATGTCTTGCCCTCGTCGAAGCGGTCGTCGTCTTCGTAAGCGGTATCGCTGTCGGAATCGGCGAGCATTGGGTCCGTATCCTCGGGCGCGCGGCGGCCGCGTCGGCCAGAGTGAGGAGGCGCCATGGTCGTCGGTCGGTGGAGCGAAACGTTGATGACAGGTGGGTGTTTGGTGTAGGTACGGGTTACCGGGCCTCACATCCCTTGAGACGTTCGCGTCGCAATATTAGGCTGGCGTCCGTGTTGCCGTCGTGGCCGAAACGGTCGATCGCCGAGAGAATGGCTCCTCCTGCTCGAGTGAGATCTCCTGACGAGCGTAATCAGTTTGGACGTGATCTTAAATACTAGTCCTCTGTACGGATGCTGAGGTATGCGGCACGGTTGCTCCCCGCGCCTGTGAAATGCGCCATCGTCTGCGCCAGGCCGATCTGCCCTGACTCGTGCGCCAGACACATCTGCAGCTCGCCGATCACCCGGCCTATTTTTACAGCCAGGGTCCGCCGAACATCAACTGCTTGCTTGTCTGTATTCAGTACAACCTAAATGCATACTAGCTGATATCACTGCTTTGGATCAGGCATCCGAACCACCACCTCCAACTTCTCCATCGGTCCGACCGTCCATTGCGCTCTTGACTTCTTTCTCCGGATCTCCAGATGGCTTTCTGCCAGTAGAACAACCCAAAGATATGGCACCGCCTGGCCCCAACAAAACATCCAAACCACTCCTAAGCCCTTTGCTTCGTTTCCGTCCGTTCCGCCACGCTTCCAATCCTTGGGAATATTCCTCTGCAACCATACATTGCCCAAATAGTCATGTTCTAGTAGATACTGGATCCGTGTCCAAAAGTCATGCTGACGCATCAGGTCCCAATCTGATGTGTCAAACATCCAGCACCCACGCTCCGTGGGTTTAATCTCACGGAGGACTGACTCGGGCTTGTAATGCTTGGCTATCGAGGCCTTTTCGACATAGAGCTGAAGCATCGATGTCACCTCGCTGAACACCCGCTTGTTCCCTGGAGGCGGGGGTTTGGGGAGTAGTTGTAGCGGAAGTGAACTAAAATCGCATTTCTGAGATTTTTGGGATCCAGCGGACGTTGCTGTTTCTGAAAGGGCTGTAATCGAACTAATAGGAGTCATTGCCGCGCCTGCCTGGCGTGCATTACGAGTAATTTGCGCGCTAGTCTCGATATCAATGGAAATGTCCTGCGTGGATGGCTGAGAATGTTGTGATGTTCCCTCTTGATTTGTACCACGAGACTCGGAAATATCATGTTGCTGTCGCACACCCTTTTCAGACGCAGAATTCAAACTTTCGTTCATCCCGGCCTTGCCGTCAGCCACAGGTCCGGAACCACCGGGTATTCGCAAGGGTGACTCGGAATTGCTCAAATCGTAGTCATCGGGTAGCTGTGAATCCATGCTTCCCCTTGGGGGCGTCCTTAGGAGCGGCATCCAGGGAGCAGGAATCAGCGGAGTACCCAACGCTTGACTCTCTGCATTGTGGCCCATTCGAGTGTCGACTTCGGACGAGAGGCGAGGTCTCTTGCTGCTTCTCTGTGAGATTGATGATTCAATCTCTGAGAACGGAGGGTCAGAACCATATGACGACGTGTCAACGTGGTCTTCGAGCGCGGTCAAGGCCTTCTGCGTATCTTCGATGTATAGCAGCTGTGGAGTGCTTCTACCTGTACTTGCCTTTGGCTGACCTGATGCAGAACGTTTGGCAGACGACTGTTGCTGGTGAAGCCATCGTTTCTCAAGCTCGTAGAGTTGGTGAACAGGCGACGGGGAGGCGGATGTGCTCATGAAGCTCCCAAAGTCCGGTGCTTGAGCAAGGACCTCGGGTTTCTTGCCTTTGGCTGCAGAATTTCTTGAGGCAGGAACAATCTGTGCGGGCTCCACGAAGCCAGCGACGGTCGGCGCTTGGGTGACTGGGGTACCCGGGTTTATTTTGCTGCAAAGCAGGTTACGACTGTGGGCTGCTTTAGAGCGTTCCGGAGTCATAGGAGCTCGGCGATGGTCATCTTGGTTCACGTAGCTGCTGATGGTATTTGCAGGCTCGAAGTCGTCGTAGGCTTCGGCGAGCCTTCTGTATCGCTCATCATCTTTGCCAGATGCGGGCGCAGAGAGATGGACTAGGATTTCTTTCATATCCAAAATCGTCGGAGGTAGGCCTGGAGGAAGCAGAGAGGTCCATGATTCCGGAAAGGTAAGGGCCTAGCTCAGGACAGGCACATAGATGGCTACGTGTTAAAATATACCTGGCGAGAGCCTGTGATGGAACACGTGCATCGGCGACAAAGCGACGGGTGTTGATTGTTGTAGTTTGGACTGAGAGCGGCAGGGTCTTCGCCTCCACCCACCGCCCGCATCGCTTAGTCAAAAGCGCCAAGATATTAAAATTCCGGCGTTGACGCACTTCTGGCCCGCGAGACACCACCATCCAACCCCACAGCAATCATGGCGCCTGCTTCGCTCCTCGACCTCGTGTCGGCTCTGCCCGCCACCGACAGCTGGGGTCCCGCCACCTCCAGCGAGACGATGCTGGATGGCGTTCCCTACGCGCCCTACTCGAAGGCCGACCGCCTAGGCCGCATGGCCGATTGGACTGATGGCAAGGACCGTGACGGACGCGGCGGTCGCCAGCAGTATGGTGGCAGGAACTACCGTGGTATGTGTCTCGCTCGGCTTGCACGAGTTGCCGCGCGCTTTGTCACTCGAGCTTATTCTAACCCACAATCAAGACCAGCAGGTCTACGGCGCCTCCCAGGCGAACAACCCCTTCGCGATCCAGGTTGCCGAGGAAGAGGCCACTTTCTCCGTTGTCGACAACACCCGCACTTCTGCGAGGACCCGGGGTTTCGGCCGTGGTGGTGGCACCGTTTTCCGCGGCCGTGGCCAGCGCGGTGGACCTGCCGCGCGTGGCGGCAGAGGCACATTCCAGCGCGTCGGTGGAAGGCAGCAGCAGGGCGGCTATGATAACCGCGCCCAGCGCGGTGGCCGCGGTGGTAGGCGTTTCGGCTGGAGGGACGACAAGCCCCAGCGCAACAGGGACGCCTCTGTCCAGGTCAAGCCGGACTGGACTGTCCTCGAGGAGATTGACTTCTCCCGCCTTGCGAAGCTCAACCTCGAGACCCCCGACGGTGAGGACCTCGACAGCTACGGCTTCCTCTACTACTACGACCGCTCCTACGACAAGGCTCCCGGCGCAAAGACCTCGGAGAGGAAACTCCAGGTGCTTGACCGTGCCGCTTACAACGTCACCACTTCGAGCGATCCCATCATCCAGGAGCTTTCTGAGAAGGATGAGGCCACTATCTTCGCCACCGACAACATCCTGTCCATGCTCATGTGCGCGCCGAAGTCGGTCTACCCCTGGGATTTGGTCATCACCCGTCGCCGCAACCAGGTCTTCATCGACAAGCGGGATACCTCTACCATTGACATGGTCACGGTCAACGAGAATGCCATGGATGCGCCTCTTGAGACGTCGGAAGGCAACAAGGACACGATCAACAACCCCAATGCCTTGATGCTGGAGGCTACCCACATCAACAACGTCTTCCCTCTCCAGGTCGTCCAGGAGGGCACCAAGAAGGATATGGCTCACGCTCACCCCTTCTACAACGAGGAGGAGGAGTCGGCTCCCCCGGCATCCAAGTCTTACAGGTACCGCCGCTTCGACCTGTCGCTGAACAATGATGAGGAGCCTCTTCACCTCGTTGTCAGGACGGAGCTTGATGCCGCTGTGAAGAACAACATCAGCGGCGAGGACCAGTACCTGACCATCAAGGCCCTGAACGAGTTCGACAACAAGGCCCAGGGCTCCGGTGGCGCCCTTGACTGGCGCACCAAGCTGGCCAGCCAGAGGGGTGCTGTTCTTGCTACCGAGATGAAGAACAACAGCTGCAAGCTCGCTCGCTGGACCGTTCAGTCTATCCTCGCAAAGGCCGACTCTATGAAGCTTGGGTAAGAATGCTCCAACCAAATGAAAAGACTAAATTGCTAACAGTCGCAGTTTCGTGTCCCGTACCAACCCCAAGAACAACAATGACCACGTCATTCTCGGCGTCCTCAGCGCTAAGCCGCGTGAGTTCGCCGCCCAGATGGCACTCAACCTGTCCAACGGCTGGGGTATCGTCCGTACCATTGCGGATATGTGCCTGAAGATGCCCGAGGGCAAGTACGTCCTTGTCAAGGACCCCAACAAGCCTGTTCTCCGCCTCTACCAGGTGCCGGATAACACGTTTGAGGAGGAGGCTGAGGATGGAGCGGTTCCAGAGCAGGACGATGAGGAGTAAGAGTGATATCACAGTAATCCCGGGATGAAGGCATGATTTGTGCTTTATTTACGAACAGGATGGTTATGGGAGCCCTTGAGCAGTGTCGGGCTTTGGGTTAGCTCGGCGAAACAAAAGCAATGGAGACATTCAATCACACACAATCCTCTTGTCCAATGGCGAATAGGCAATTTCAGATCTTAAGCAGTTCAGAGATACTTGCTCAGTTCCGCAATTGGCTAGGTGGCAGAGAGGAACTAACCCTGCTTGGGATGTTGATTGTCAAAGATGCAACTAATCATGCGTGTAGGGATATAAATGGGTTGATACGTCATGCGATGCGATAACCGATAAGCTCATTACTTCCACGGAGATGTTGTGTTCAGGGCCGGCGTGGCGAGCTTGAAGGGTGGGTTGCTAGCGTGCTTCGCGGTGGGGGCGGGCGGTTGATGGATGAGGGTGTAGGAACGGGCGTGAGGATCAATTGCGTCTCTCCCGGTCAGATTGATATGGGCATTGACCTGAAGGGCTTCGGTATGCGCGGCACGAGCTCCCAGCAGCTGCCGCTGTCGAGTCCGCAGACGGAGAAGGTGAGTGCTATGTCCGAGGTTTGGAGCTTTGGAGCTGATTAGCGTGCTTTTCTTGCAGGCGCAGAAGGTACATATATTGGTCTTGAGCGCGCTGGGCTGCCACAAGGTCGTCGGTTTCTTGGCGAGCGGGCTTAGCAGCTACATCACTGGCGCAAACTTGGTGGTTGCTGACGGTGCAATGCATGTGGATCCTTTCGTCAATCATTGGGGGAGCGAAGCTACTGGCTATCCGGCAGGACGATGAATCCGCTGACCGTGCCAATTTGAGGAATCGACGCCGACGAAAAACAAATGTGACTGGCATGTACACATTTTCGCACTAATTGAAGTAGACATATCAACTATCAAGCTACTTTTGCAGTTTGTTCTCTCATATCTATTTAATCAACCACTACATCTAAATGACAAGCTCTATCGTCCTTTTTTATTATTTTAAAAAAAGGAGAGAAGGTAGAGCACTCCCATTTACTCATTTCTCACGGTCAGCGGTTCATGTAATTCTATGTTGGATACATATGAAGGGCCTGCCGGTTTCCAAAGACGGAAAGCCGTGGCGCACTCTTGTTCCACAGGCGCTATGTTAGTCGCATGTGATTATTGGAGAACTTGTCTTGTGAGAGTAAGCACAGAACCAATGGAAAACCCCGCACGCATCACTCAAACTTATTCCTCTGTCAGCTGATTTTCAGTGGTAAGTTTTTTCTAACGTATTCTTAGAACCATGGAAACTCTAAGTCAACATATCAGCACTTACCCGTCAAGCGTAACAAATCCGGAGGATTCGACCACGCGTAGCAGAAACTTATGCATGCTCATGAGACTAGGATCCTCAAAGTCTACCGGGCCGCGATCATGAATCACTTCACTGCATGCACCTGGTCGATTATAGCCTCAGCGCCGAAGATTTGCTCATCCGATTCCCGTTGTGATTATTTTTATCCGTGATGATTTTGATGTGCTTGTCTCGTGCGGCGAGAACCCTGGCACCTAGGTTCCACGCTGGTCGGGGCAGCAGCAATCACGTCCGCATTCCGACCGACGTGGGGCATTGCCATGTAGATCGGATTCTCAGGCATTCCCAGTCAGGACAGCTGATCTAAGGCCAACTCATCATTCGGGCCTTGAGACGGCGTGTTTATTCTCATCAAATCGCAACGACAGCCAGGAATTCATGCCGCTTGGTGAACAACGGTCTGAGTATTGATTAACGAATATATTTCTTTTGCTTCAACAAATCCATGGCTCGGTATGGAAGATGTTGCGAAACGTGAGCCCAATACCTTCGCCTTCTTGTAATTGTTGAATGAAGAGCTGCAAATCGAGCATCAGAAATCTTTGGTTCATTCTATTTTCTCCCCTTTGATTAGCTCTCTCCTCGATCTCCCTTTCTTGGTCAACGCTACTATTTTCCCTTGATGAAGCATCTCAGAAGGGAATCTATCAGTCAAGGGAAAAGGAAAGAGTTTTAATGAGAGATTGAAACTGCGCGAGGGGGACTAAGGGAGAGAAAATTGACAAAACCCAAAGGATTCTTCGTTGGGACAATGGGTACCAGAAACAATGATACCGTGTTGTTAGGGGTTAGGTTGTTGGTGGAGCGAGGAACGGGAACTGTCTCTCTCATCACACCGCAAACCGTTGGCAGATCCCTTCCCTTCTCTTTCTCCACTTTCATCTGGGCCCGTCCCGCCCGGCCCCGCTGGGCTGTTGTATCGGTGAGGGAGATAAGAAGCACGGAAGCTATAATGTCAGTGGGGGGTTGCGCACAGGGACTAATCCACCGAGGAAACGAAGAGGCATGGATCAACAGGACCGGTGTGAAACTACGAAAGCTTGGGTGCAAAGCTTGTTTTTCTTCCTTAAGTGTACACGTGCGTTACAATACGTGAAGAAACACTATCGATGAACGAATCTTGGGATGCACTCGTCGCATGTTTGTTCCTATTTCATCACTCTTTTTTTCTTCTCGAATGTTGAACGCCACATCGCTCAATAATGATACAGAATTGTCCTACGGCGATCTTCATGAAGCCCCCTTCGACAACCATCTCCAGCACCAACATAATTTAGTGTGATTCCCGCCCACTCACAAAGCATACAGTCCGCCTTGTTACAATAATCAATGCCATAACCAATCCAATCTTGGTGCAGTCGTGCATGGGTATTCCAACACCATTAGGGCGATGATTAGGCCCACGGGTCGCGACTCAAGGGTCCAGTATGCCCCTGCGCCATGGTACGCCGTGGCGCGCCATACCTGTCAAGTCTCTCATTTACCGCGTGGCTGTTTGATGGCGCCACGCGAAGCCGCTATCCGTCTCCTGCAACTTTTTATGAAACACAGGCACGGCTTGAAATATCCCCATCCGGACATACATGTCTCGGAGAAGCACAATCTCCCCGAGGCCGAAACTTGTGTTTCCGAGACACCAATTTGTTTGTTGGGGTAAAACGGCAGTTGTGTTTCGGTTGGGTCGATATGTTTCGAATACATGTTGGGAGTCGCGGTGAGAAGAGTGGATATCTCTTCGACTGTTTCGCTGCTCCGTGGTACCATGCCGAATCGGGCAGTCGCCGTGCCGGAGAACTGTGGCTCCAGCCAAGCAGTTCCAGGGGGAGGAAAAGCAAAGAGGGATGAAGAACTGAAAAAGCAAACGTAATCGTGCGGAAAGACGGATCAACAAACTGGTGTCGTCCCCGCTAAAGGGTATCGTCGTCGAAAGTGAAAGTCGACGGATCAAGGCGGTCCCCGAACCGGGTCCCACAAAACATTCGACGGCATCAAAACCATAATACAGTCCTTCTCTTTTTCGTTACATCAGTCCGGTTTTCAGTAAATCCTCGACCAACCAGGGAGGCCGCGCTGCTTCAAGCCAACGAAGCCGGCACCCTCGGGTCGCAGGCCGTCGTACTTCTCGTTGGCGGCGGCGATGGTGGTGAAGTCGTCAAGGGTGAAGCGCTTAGGTTCAGCGGCGGGCTCGGGCTTGGGCTGACGCTTCATCAACAGTCGGTCCTTCAGGGCCCACATGGTGCTGCTGAATTCGCGCTTCTTTGCTTCAGCGGCAGCAACATCTGTATCTGGTGGGATCGAGGTTAGATCAATCCATTGTTCGCAAAAGTGGATGTTGAATGGTAATGATGACGTATAATGGATTATGTGGTGTGGCACTTTGGCGCTAGAGCAGGTATTTCTGTGGGGGATGGCGATAGGAGAGAGCTTACCAACTATCGGTGATGACGAAAGGTCGCGTTCGGCGATCCGTGCGCCTCCTTCCTGGCCGGCAGCGCTCAGACCGGTTGATGAAGTGGTGACAGCGACGGGTGCGGCGGTGACGAAGGCGATGAGGAAGAAGGCAGTGATGAGGCGGGCCAGAGAAGTGGTGGTGAAGCGCATGTTGGGCGGATGGAGTCGGGCTTGGTTGGCAGTGGTGGATGCAGAGGTCGGAATATGAACGTAAAGAATTCGTAGCACAGGCGCGGCAGTCTTTTAAGTGTGAACTGGCTGGTCGGTGAAGGGTTCGGCGGGCGGTTTGTGGTAGTGGTGTGGGTGATTGTCAGGAGAAGTATTGGATCTTGTAGTACGTCAAAGAAGGTGTGTGAGGCTTTTTCTGGTCTGACCCAAGACAGTGGAAGTCGGTGGAATTGGAGCCACGCAGGCGTGAAGAAGAAGAAGAAGAAGGAGAAGCAGAGTGAAGGGCTTGCGGGCAGCGCAGGCGCAAGACGAAACGGACGGGGAGGGGAAATATACAGCATGACGGGAAGACGTCACCTAGGGCGGCACCAGTGCGCGTGCTAAACAGGGCCATGGTTAGGTCGCGCGCGGGAAAGTGGTGCACACCCAAAACGCAGGCACGGCCGGAGAGGAAGCAGCAAGCGGCGGCTTTGGCGATCGTCAAACAGCAGCCGCCGCCATCCCTGCAATAGTGCATGTCTCTCGCAGCCAAAAGAGAGAGGTTCGCAGGCCAATCAGCCGGCCACCGCAGACGTGCCTTACTGCTGATCAGCTAACCATTCGCAATCTCGACCTCCCGGCCGGCAAGAGAGAAGATCCCCCTGACGGCGGCGATCGTCGTTTCTCCAGCGCGGTTGTTTGGAGTAATGATGAGGCCACAGCCACCCCCAGGGGACCGGCCTAACGTTCTGGAAAAGTGGGGAGAAGGTGAGCATCTCGACAATGGTTCGCACATGCGCGTGCGTGCCGCCCCCCGGCGTCATGGACCCCATGGGCCGCCTGATCTGAGACTGGCCGTCGATTGCCATTGCCCGAAACGGCCGCTCGGCGCCTGAGGGCCAAGGGTTGGCGGCTCTGCTGTGTCTCCGGCCCATTCGATTTGACGTATTGCATGGCCGCATCGAGACAGTGCTGCGGCCTGCCTAAGGGTCTGAGGACGCGACCGGACCATCCACCGACGTCTAGCCGCCGCCGCACCAAGCCAATGGCTTTCTTCTACCGATCGTAGACGGCCCTCCTTAGATGCCTACACTCTTCGGTCCCGCCTCACGCTTTTGCGTCTGTCGCCGCGTTTCAGAAACGCGATGCAGGTACTATTCGTGCAGGTAATTACAAACCTGCAAGGTACGGAAAACAACGCGGGCGCCATGTCCTTTTTCTGCCTGCATGAGCCGACGTCGCACGGGAGTACAATAATGCCCCAGCATTCAATGCCGGGCCCCACTTTTTCCCACTATGTATGAAATCATATCAGCGTCTCCGCGCCAACCTTTTGTCGTCTGGTGACACTAGTATGCAACAGAAAACACGTGTGGGAAAGTGCGCCCCGTCAACCACGAAATCAGAACACCGTCAGGCGGGGGAGCCCATTGCCCAATCTACATAGATTTCGTGCCAGCCACACCATTGACTCACTCACAAGCACTCAACTTGTCATCGCGTGGGTTTGCCATACTGCTCATAGAGGAGGCAAAAGGATTAGTGAATAGTAAATGAATACACTACCCCGCCGCTATTGCCTGGCTAATTGACTAGTTGCTGAGCACGCTAAACAAGCATCCTCGTCGCTGCACAGACCATCGACGCTGTACGCCCATACCATATCCACCACAAGTCACGCCACAGCACGACGGTACACACGCAAAGACCAGGCACCCGCAAACCGATCACATTCTTTGTCTAGCTCCACCGCTCCACTACCATCGAGAGGGCGGGCTGTTCTTAGCTATACCAGTCTGCGAACAAAAAAAAAGAATTAAAGCCTTCTTCAAGGACGCCAGCCTTTATTCGTAGAAGGGAAAAGAGAAAGGAGAAAAAAACCGAACGCACAAGGTATAAGGCTTGAGGAAGATGCGCTCCATAAAACTCCTTTTTCTTTCTCTCATATCGAAGAAATCCAAAAATCCCCCCCTTTCCCAGAATTACATCCCTCCGTCTTCTCTCGTTTGTTCGTATACACATATCCAGGAACCCGAACCGTGCCCATTTACCGTCGTCCCATCATCATCAACATCATCATCGCATCGTCAAATGAGGTTGGAAGGATATTCTTAAAATCCCTTCCTCGCCCATCCCTCCAAGCCTCTCCACGCACATCCATCCCTCGCACCCTCCTCCAGCGCCTGCGTGATACCCTCGCCGAGACGTCCCTCGTCCTCCTTGCCCATCTCCGCCTGCAGCTTGACGAGCCACTTCTCCCACGCGCGAGCGCCGATGAGGCCGGCAACCTCACGGGCGTCCTTGGTCGAGCCCTGCTGTTGCTGCTGGTTGCTGCTGCCCTCGTCGATGTCCTTCGGCGGCGGCGTGGGGGGCACGGTGATGGTGGGCCCGCTGGTGGTCGTGGTACCGTTGACGATGGCGTCCATCAGCGAGTCCGCGCGCTTGTGCTGATGACGGCGAGGGAAGAAGAACGAAGTCGGGGAGAAGGGCTCAACCTCGCCGTTCGGGCCGATGACCTTCTCGCTATGCGGGCTGTGGGCCGAGATGGAGCCACGCGGCGAGTTCAGCACGTCCGGGTGCTTGCTCTTCGCGAGGGCCTCGTCAGCGCCGACGTTCAGCGTCTCGCTCCACTTGGCGCCAGTGCGAGGCAAAGGAGTGGTCGTCCACGCGCGCCTGACGTCCTTGGCGGCGAAGCCGGCGCGTGCGAGGCGGGGCAGGAAAGACTTGGTGGGCTGCGCGTCATAGCCGCGGGTGCGAAGGTTGAAAGAGAATTCGACTGAGACCTTCTGCGTGTGCGAGCCCGCCGCGGCGCGCATGACATCGGCGTCAAGGAGCGAGAACTCCAGGTAGCCACCTGGCTTGAGAATACGCATGCACTCCTTCAGGCAAAGATCATACTCGTCGAGGCAGGAAGTAGAGTTACCGCCAGCGAGCTGTCCTGGGCTGGGGACGGGCTTGGTAGTCTTGAGGAGTGCGTAGAGGTTGCGGGCGGAAACGACGTCGAAGTGGCCGTTGGGAAAGGGCAGCGTCCAGTAGTTGGGCACAACCTTGTGGCGGTGGTTCGGCGGGCCCTCGATGTCGCGCTTCTCATCACCGTCAAGCTTAACGGGTTCCTCGGTCTTGGTGGAGACGGTGAAGACGGAAGTCATGGGGAAGTCCAGAGCGACTTGCCATGCCCAGTCGCAGACTGCCTGGCCGCCCAGGTCAAGAACGCGAGTAGCACCCTCATCCCGGGAGTGGGCGAGAATCTTGTAGGCGGGGCTGGTGATGAGACGACCACCGTGGAGCAGTCGTGAGGCCTCGAGAGCCCAGAAGGCCGGTCGCACGAGCTCAAGAACCTGCTGCTCCTTCTGGGCCTTGGCGATCTGCTCCTTGTGCTCGTTGGGGTCATCCGTGTAGAAGAGAGACACCGGGCGTGTTGAAGGGATCTTAGAGTAGCCGCACAGCTCGTACCTACCGAGGAGCAGGTTGTTGTGCCTTTTTGGTGCGCAGCGACGCTGCAGGTGCACAGCCTCGGCACGGGTAAGACGGTGGATGAAGGCATCGAACTTGCCAGTAGTCTCCCTGAGAAACTCAAGTGCCTCGAAAAAGGTGGTATCCTTGGTCAGAGTCTCGTTAGGCGTCTTAGGCGTCTTGGGGACAACAAGGTCAACAAAGCGGACAGACTTCTTCGACGGGGAGCCGATGTCGATAATGGAGTTTCTTCTCTCATGAGCAACGGGGCTGATGGGGCTGAGCATGCCCTCCAGCCAGTTCTCCTGAGCAGTGATCCAGAGGCTGGTGCGGCTGAGGTTCTTGCCGGCAAGCTGCTCGAGTTCCTGAGCATAGTTTTCGTTGTACTCGAACTTTGTTGCGCTTGGCTGGATCTCCATAATCTCTCCAACGGGAGACAGGAAGCCGTCGAGAGCAGTTGGGGTTTGCTCTGCGGCGCCAAAGTTGGCGGGAACTTCGACAACGTGCTCAACAACGTTGTCCGGGCGTTCCCTCCAAGGCACGCCGTAGAAGTTCTCAGCGACGGATGTCGACGGAGTCTCATCGCGCTTCTGCGGGGGAGGAAGGCTCCAGGTGTGGCGGGCAGAGCCCTGCAGAGAAGAGAAGAAACCGCCGGGCGACGGGATGGTCAGGGCAGAGAATTCGTCCTCATCAGCTCTGAGGTCCGAGGGGGTCGTTGTGAGGTCGTTGGTGAAGATTCTCTGGACGGGGGCGGTCAGGCGGTCACCTCCGACGACTTGGGTCATCTCTTCCTCGGAGACATGGAGCAGCTGGTCACGGGTCTCAGTGTCATCATCACGAGAAATGTGGTGCAGCGTCTCCATGGCAGCAGGGTTGAGTTGCACAGAGCCCGACCACTCCCTTTCCTTCTGGGCTTGCTGGTCCGGGGTCGAGGGACAGCTCAGGTGCTCCAGCTCTTCCGACGACAAGCTGCCGTCCAGGGACGGCTCAGCACTGGTTGCGGGGTCGTTGAGTTTGCGGGCGGCTAGCATGTTGAGAACGTTCTGAGCAGGAGTCAAAGCTGGGACAGGGGCGGGCGAAACTGCACTTTTCTGGAGCTTTTCGATAGTCGGCCAGTGGGATGGTGACGGAATGACAATCGAAGGATAGCTGTTGCGGCTGGACCTTGCGCTGTTGTTGGTACTGGACTTCTTGACCGAGTTGGAGCACTTGAGCGGAACCTCCTCAGTATCGTCGTCGGTCATGTCGTACAGCTCGTCGAAGTCGGGGTCGTTGCGCGAGCGGGCGAGCGGCCAGTTCTCCTCGGTCTGGGCTTGGGCGGGCTGGGGGTTCTGGAGCGAGGCCTTCGGAGTAGGGAAGTCTTCGCTGTAGGCAGGCGACTGGTACGAGGGCGAGGCAACGGAGGCCCTGCCAGTATACTGGGCCCACTGGTGAGAAAGGTTCTGGGAGAAGTAATCCTGGTAGATGTGGGGGATCTGCGGGGATTCCTCGATTATGGTATTAATGGTTGCTCTCCGGTCCAGCGGAGAGACGAGACGCGAATCGGCCGGCGGGCAGTAGGTGGTGGCGGGCAGGTAGTAGCTCTCCATGGTGTAGGCTGAAGCGTTTCGAGTACCAAAAAAATGGAATTATTAGTTGGGCAATAACCCGGTCCGATCAACGGATAGCAATGCGTGAGGCTCCGGTCAACGGAAGCGCAAGAGACAAAGAAAGAAGAACAAAAAAGCAAAAGTCAACGCGTGACGATGGTCGACATGCGTGGAGAATGGGATGGACCATTTAGGCGCGATGCGGCACAGTGTAGCTTAAGAGCAAGCGACTTGTGGCCCGTGAGCGAGCGGCGGTCAGTGGCGTATTGGCTGCAGGGGTGTGATGTTTGCAGGCGCCGTGGAGCAGTGGAGGACCAGCGGCAAGAGAAGAGGCTCTTGTGGCGGTTGGGCGCGGTCACAGTGGCACGACGTGTGCGTCGTGCCAGGGCGGCCGGCGGTTGGCTGGGGTGGAGATGAGCGGGCCAGTCAGTGCGCAGATGGGTGAGTGGTCGGGGTCGACGATTGGATGGCAGCTGCTGTAAGCGCCCGCGGCCCGTGCTGGGCGGGTGTTATTTTGGGCCCTGGAGTGGGGCCCCGGCTCGCAGCGACACGACAACGCTGCCTTGTCGCGCCGTCCTTAAACAAGCCGGCTGCCTCGGTCGTGCATCGCAACAGCCAATTCGGGCGCGTGTGTATATTGTTCGCATGCGCCGTTGCTGCAATGACACGATACAGCGCGGGGTTGCGCGCTTCCTCCTCAGCGCGAACACGTTGCCGTCAACACGCTTCGCTTGCTCCACTGCATCTCTTCCCCAGCTTCCCTCGCGTTTCATTCTCGTTTTTCCGCGAGCTTGGAAACTTATCAACCGTGTCTCCGGCAATCTGCAGCTCATGCTTCACTCCGCGCTTGATTGGGCTTCGAAGAGGTGCCGAAACTTAGATCTGTTGTTGGGACGGCGCTTGTCCTCACCGGTCTCCATCAATATTCGGAGACCGCGGATCTGGCAGCGTCATCTCCGGTGGCGGTGTATATGGCACAGTCGAATCCGTCCAACGAAGTACTCGGTACAAGCGCGCGCATTCCATGTGGGCTGCCACCACACCACCATCAACCACGGCCAAGAGCGGCAAAGCAGGAAACGCATGAAATCTACAGATCATCATTGCCTGTAACTGAACTGTTTCCTTTCTGTTTTGTGTCACTCCGTTGCCTTATATAGCTCCAAGATTGCAGCCCATCATTGGCCCAACACCATACCTGGTCAAACCGGAATTGCCCGCCTATCTCTCTTGGCTATACCATTGCCTCCTACTTTGCCTCACGCTCTACCAATAGCAACATGACTCACTCGGCACTTTCCGCCAAGGCTAACATTGTCTAGAAGTGATGGTATTGCAACGCGCGTCCAAGTTTGACAGCTGCATATGAAGTATCACCATCCAACATTGTGCCCAACAGAGGCACGTCTGCCTCTCACCATTCCACATCTGGCGAGCCAACGATATGCACGATTCTACGGCCTATAAGATTGTTTAAAGTTATTTTTTTTTTAAAAAAAAAACCATCTCGCTCAAGCGTGCTCCACAAAACATGATATACACCGGCTGCATAGGCATTTGAAATCCCCGTGAGAACTCTGTCGTGTGCCTCTTAAATCACACATCTACATCTGTACTCATCTGCCGGAAGACATGCGCCGCGACTGGTTATGTAGTTGACAGGCAGTGCAACAGACTTGTCATACGGGACATGTCATCACTTCGGCATCAAAAGACGGGGTTCATGTCCTGCATACGAAAGACTTCATAGGTACTGGTGAATGCGCAGAATGATCCGTAAGCTATCTGTGAGGCAGCGTAGAACATACGCGCCCGTAGCTAACAAACAGCAAATAACAACCGGAGAGAGGCGAATATCATGGAATCCGCTTGATATTTCGATAGATACAAATATTCCTTGTCATCTTGGACAATCTAATTCCGAAAGAGCACTTTATGCACTTGCCACTTTGTCGTTCCCGGAGCGGGGATATCTGGCCCACTAGCACGTAACTTCACCTATTTACGAGGACTAGGTTTTCGTCATGAGAGTGCGCAGCTGCCGTTCGTGTGCACCTGCCGTTTCGTGCGGGCCGCGCCTTCCCTTCAACATATGCTTCCATGCTACAGCAGCATAAAGTACTTCACGACTAAGGTACAACATTCCATCCCACATTACACGTGACTCTTCCATCACCCACCATGGACCCGACGGAGGCTATGCCGTTAGCTTTGCTTGCACGACGTGCCCGGCTTAAAGAAGAGTCCCTTGCGCTTATGAGGGACGCTGAGAAGAAGCTTCAAGAGCTCGACAATCTTGAGAAGGAGAGTGAGAAGCTTAATGAGCAGATTAAGCGTGAGGGTGCTGCAAATCGTCAGAAGAAGAGGGTGAGAGTGCTTTGGGAATGATGTAGCCTTTCACTGACATTTAGTGTAGAAGTACGACCAGTACCTGGCGGAAGAATGCCTTCCTGGTGGCGCAAAAACGTCAGCGTATCTACAGTCGCAGCTGGTCTCTGCTGTTTGTAGCATGAAGGAGACCATGAAGGAAAACAAGGACAGGCTTGACTGCTACGAACTTTTGAAAACAGACGTCGAGGAACTCATCGCTGAGGCATATGAACACAAAGGACCGATTCCTGTGCACCTATTTACTGAGGAACAACTGGATATGCTGGCATGCCTTGAGAGTCGCATTCAGGCGGACCGGAAGCAACAAAATACGAGCGTGGTACCCGAGCTCCAGAGGATCAGCAAGAGCATCCAGATGATGAAGAAGAGCATGCGAGACCAAGAATGAGAGAATGTCTCTCGCTCCAGCTATTTCTCAACAAGGATACAACGTACGGTGCTACTACGATTCATAAAGACTTCTTCAGGAAAGAAACGGACTTCCATTGATGAGGTCGAAAAAAAAAGGAGAGACATGCATGCCACCTGCACGAGATTTCAGGTTGACTGCATCTACAGTACTGCGAAGGGGGCGTGGGCGAAAATGAAGATTATACTCTATTTCACCTATGGACATGGAGGAACATAGGATTTCAGATTATACTGGAGATCAAACATGAGAACAAATAAAACATTTACGGTCTTGGGGATGTGACTGACTAGACGTGAGAAAGTGGCGGTAGGGCGATTGTATACAGGACTCGTACAAATGGATTATCGCGACTATTGATCCCATATTTCACGTTTGCTCAACAGAAAATACCAGTATCAGTTTCGGTGAAGAAAATTCGAGTTGAAGCAAGATTTCTGTGACAAGGGGTGGCACTTGCTTCACGCGGCAGTCACGCTGCTTGTTTCCCCCAAGGTATAAAAGCGCCTTCTTCAACTGGACATTTTGACCCTTTACCCTCACACCGACACTCACTCCAAACAAACACCTCACTCATGGCAACATCCCGAAAGCGTGAGCTCGAAGAGCTGCTCGAGCAGAAGCAAAAGGAAGTGGCAGAGATTGAGGCGGCGCTCCGAGCCGAGGGCGAACTTCAAGGCCGAGAGACTGCAGAGAAGACCATGATGGCAAGCTCTCCCCTCAAGTTTTGCCTCGCATTAGCTAACAAGTCACGGCTTCGGCCGAAAGCAGAGGTACATCAAGCTCATGACGTTCCTATCGCCTCACAACGCCCCCTCTCAAACGCGACTCTACCTTCCGCACGAGTTTCCCGCACTCTTGGTGAACCTGCACGATGCGATGGAGGTGCTGAACGATAGGATGGAGTACTACCAAACGATGAGTGAGCTGGTGAACGAGATGGCGGCGCGTCACCCGAACATGATACCGTTCGACCTGATCGACGAGAAGGAGATCAGCTCACTGGTGCATCTCGCGAGGTGCTTGAAGTGGGACGAGGATGCAGCTAGCAAGCTGAAGAGGAGCGTCGTACCCGATGTACGATTGATTAGGAACCTGAGGGACAAGGTCGTCGGGGAGAAGCAGTAGGCGGGCCGCGGAAGACGAGGGATGCGGTGCTTGTGGCGTTGTACTGTGGATTGGCCGACGCGGAGGGTCACTCCAACTTGCTGCTTTCAAGAGGACGAGGTCGCTAATGCTGAAGGTTCAGAGAGCTTCATCGGGGAAAGGTATCTGGCCCAAAAAAAAAAAAAAAGCTGAAACGCTACGAATGGGTAACGGAGGAATGGAATGGAGGGATTGGCCTTCATGTTACTTTTAGCATTGAGATTCTTGATAGGAATTACAAGACATGCTTCCAAAATGGACGTGTTTAGGCAAAAAGAAAGGCTGAGGATGAGCATGACGGCGTGATCCCCGAGAGCTCCGAGGCTGCCCCACCAAGCCCCTCCGACGTCACTGCAAACCCTAAACTATCCTCAACACCACGATCCACCTCCCAACTCTCACTCCAAGTCTCACCGCTCGACCACATCGAATCGCTTCCAAGACTCTCCAATCGCTTCTATCCGGCACTCCCGAGCCTCCCGAACAAACGAGCAACAATGTCCCCTCCCGCGATAATAGCGCCCTCGATTCTGTCGGCCGACTTTGCCGCGCTCGGCCAGGCGTGCGCCGACACGATGGCCCAAGGCGCCGACTGGCTGCACGTTGACATCATGGACGGCCACTTTGTGCCCAACATGACCTTCGGCGCCCCCGTCGTCACCAAGATTCGCAAGCACGTCGACCCGCCCAAGGAGGCCTACGGCCGCGGCACCTTCGACTGCCACATGATGATCGCCGAGGTGCGTTTACTTCTCTCATGATTAATCCTCTCGAGGGGAAGGCAGAATTGCATTTCTTGCGGGTGTGTGGGGAGAGTGGGGAGAAGAGCACGATGCGGCGGGGCGAACATAGATTTGGGCGGAAATTTTGTAAAGGAGATTGCTAACGGGTCTGCGCGTAATTCAGCCCAAGCGATGGGTCAAGGACTTCAAGGCCGCGGGCTGCAACCTGTACTGCTTCCACTACGAGGCCGCCGTCAACTCGACCGCCGCCGACTCGCCTGCTGGCACGAGCGACGCCAAGACGAGCCCGAAGGAGCTGATCCGCTACATCCACGAGCAAGGGCTGCAGGCTGGCATCGCCATCAAGCCCAAGACACCCGTCGATGTGCTGTGGGAGATCCTTGAGAACCCGGTGAAGGAAGAGGTGCCGGATGTGAGTTTTATGGCCCCCACGGCCCCCTTTCTTTTTTCGCGTACAGAAAGAGAGGAGAGAAATTCGAATGCGATCGTCAGAGTTTTGGAATTTCGAGGCTGATATTTCTGGCTACAGATGGTCCTCGTCATGACTGTCGAGCCCGGCTTCGGCGGCCAGTCTTTCATGCCCGACCAGCTGCCCAAGGTCACGGCCCTGCGCGAGCGCTACCCGAACTTGCCCATTGAGGTTGACGGCGGCCTTTCGGAGAAGACGATCGCCCCCGCCGCCGACGCCGGTGCCAACGTCATTGTCGCCGGTAGCGCCGTCTTTGGCGCCGCTGATCCCGGCCAGGTTATTGCTAGGCTCCGGGAGGAGGTGAACAGCAGAAGAAAGTGACTTCCTGGTGATTTCGCTGCCGGAAAGCTGTGAGTACGTGATGGTTGCGGAACGTTGTGTTTGGGCGTAATTGGAGCTGGCGTTTTCCGCTGTGGGAAGATGGATGCGTTGGGTTGAGGACTTGAAGGTGATGTATTTCGGAGAGAGTGACTTTTGGTCTTCTGGAAGACTCAGAGGCAACGCAAAAGTATGAAGAACCTTTCTGAGAACCGTAAAAAGACACCATTGGGATACTTGAAAGGTACATAGAGGGACGGCGAGATCAAGTTGACTGACCAGACTACACAGCAATGGTATTTCTTTAACGGAGAGCCAAAACCGAGTTGTTTATGCCGTGTGGTACGGCCTTGAGAGAACGGGGTTTGGAGACGCAGAGGACGAGTCTAAGGTGAACTTGGACCAATTCAAAGTATCGTAGACACCAGGAAATGCGCAGCCAGCAAGCATTCGATATGAGAGTTTCCACTTGGATATTCTATGAGCTCGCAAAGCCCTTTCAGCTACCGGGTAAGAAGCACTCTCCAATGGAAATTGCACAAATCTAGGCAAATTTGAGCGGAAGCGATGTGCTTTGGCAGAGGAACAGTAAGTATGCCAGCAGAGTGGGAGGCCAAAGTAGTCTCTGGGTAGACTGACCGTGGACGGCAATGGCGCAATAGGATATTTGAGACCTTTTACTCTCACAATGCGGCGAACCTCTACTTACTGAAACACGAAGGTGAACCCAAAGATGCGAGTTAATGATCAGAGCCGGGTTTGAAGGTGTAGATAACAACACTGATTTGACATCCTTGATACAACCCCCAAACACTTGCCAACTTAGCCTGGCACCCTCACGGACAAAAAGTTTGGTCTGGCGTGCCGCTATCGGAGACTGAAGGTACGTCTCATCTCGATCTCTAGTCTTTCATGTGTAAGGTATCGGAACCGCAGGACACACCCGACTTCACCCGCAAAGAAGGGCGATCGACGCCACGACCAAAGTCAATTCCTCATTTCACTATCAGCTCATCGTCGCGCCACATACGTGACACAAGAGTAGGGAAGCAAGTGCCGAGGGCGAGTGGAAGTGATCTCATAGAGTGACCCCGGATCTGCCGTTTCCCCGGCCGGAAAAGCATACAACCCCAAGGTTATCGAACCACCAAGCCCTTCCGTCCAGCCGCCCCCCCCCCCGCGCCACCCTGCCCCAGAAACGCCAACCCTGGAAAGTCTTTGCATTGCCTTGCGTCATCCCTAACGAGCGCGGTGCATGCCGGGGAATTTATTCCGATGTGCAAGAAACCAAGAAAAGATGGTTCCGCCAGCCGCGGCGTGCGCGGCTCCGTCCCGCGTATACGAACCCGCCGTATGGCAATAGAAAAGAAAAAAAAAAAGAGAATGTATAGTACTTAACCGCATATATGTCGCTACCGAGATATCCCCATCCGCACATGCTGTAGAACAACAGGTTGTCACGACAGATGCCGAGCCGAGCCGAGCCGGAGGCGGCCCCCCCGCGTGTGCGCCGCGCCGCGCCGTGCCGTGGGCGTTCGAGAGTCCTCGAGACTGACGAGAGAAAAGGACCCCTTGCCACCAGATCCCCGGATTGATGAACCATTAGCAAGAACAACACCGGGTATTGGCTGACGACGACGGGCCGAACAGTCCAGACTTTGCCTGATTCCTGCTCGGCTCCATGCTCATCCACATCCACAGGCGCATGACAGGATCAAAATTTCTCCCTTTTTTTGCTGTTTCGGTAGGCCCCGTCAGTCCACTATGAATAATTTCGCTCTGCCTGGCCGTTTTCTGGGCCGCAATTCTGCCCCGGTGGGTGGAGGCGACGAAGGCACATGCAGCCATGCAGCCATGCGCCCCACTGTACTTCTTATTACGCGCCATGTGTCCGACTGAAATGAAGAGACGTTTCCTGTACCTTGGTGTCTGTACTGCAGGAACAAATGGTGGACCGTTTGCTGCAGCCGCTCATCAATCATGCGGCGCCATGCGCAGCAAAATAAATGGTGGCAGAGATTGATTTCTCTCTGTTTTCTTTTCTGCGGCAAACCCGGGAATATGTTATGAAGCAACCCCCCGGTCGCCTTCCACGCAGAGGAATCTGCCAAGAACAGAGAAGTAGATCATCAACCAGATCGTCCGTCCACACATGAGCCGCCGATCCCGCCGTGGCCGCTTCTTCCGTTCTAGAGCAGCAGGCGAGCAAATCCGAGGGAGATCACAGCGAGATCACCATATAGCTAAGAGAGACGGGCATTGAAGTGCGAAAGGGTGTGGATTGCGCGAGAACAAGAGCAGCGAATCGAGTCGCCACAGGGCATCGTCTCGGACCTAGCGCCGCCGCGACGCCAGACGTCAAGAGTGGATGTGATTTGTGATGAGTAAGTCTGTTCATTGTTGGTGTGCAAGGCCTGATTGGGCCGACATGGGGCGGGTGGGAGGTCGGACGAACCAAGCGGTCGGGTGTCCGGGATGTGGAAGGTGGCTGGGCATGATTGAGCGGGCCGGGGGGCACCGTGCTTCTCTGCAAAATTGATGCCACAACCGCCGACAAAGATGGGGCAAAGGTCTATTAGGGCTGCTTGAAGAATCAACGTCGGCGGGCGCCTTTTCTTTTTCGGGTAGCGAATCATCGCTTTCCGCCGCGGTCGACGTACGCGTCGTTGGTCGCATCAGTACCCACTAGCCAATGGGCCAAGGGTTCGCATGAGGTAAAGTGGGAATCCCTGATATGCAATGTGCGTCAGACACGAGCTTATCTGCAGCTTTGTTGTTCGTTGCTGTGTCCTCCCTCTGAGGGCAATCTGTACAGAGAGGAAACGTGAAGGGGGAGGCCTGGAACTTCTCGTGTATGTGGTCCGCCATTTGTGGCCTGTGGAGACATATGTATAGGAGCCTCTTCTCTGCGTTATGCGTTTCGTCGCTGCTGTATCGGCCTCCTCCAGCCGTCAATTCGACCTTGATAGTGGCGCTTCGACGACGCTCCTGCAATGCTGTGTTGTTCTGCGAAGAGCCGACCCGAGCATGCGTTGATGCCGCCCTGCATCGCAGTTCCTGTGGGACCGGCGCGTCTGCATCTTGCATCATGGACGTGTCTGTCGCTGGATTGGGTAGGATGAGGTGTCGCTGTGACGTTAACCGGGATATATTACAGGGCATTATAGGCGGAGAAGACTCTAAACGGAGTCTCGATGGGGTTTGCCTGGTTTTGGCCAGTTGCCTGCTCCACGCGTGGAGAACAAACCATCAGAAGACGTTGGAGCAACCGACGGTGCACAGCGTCGGGCAAAGGCTGTGGCTTGCAGCCGGCTGCAGTGCTTGCATTTGCCGAACGAGCGCAGAATGAATCAAATCAAAACACCGCACATTGGACCGCTGCCGGTAATCAGGGATTTTTCGAGCGACACTATCGCAAATGGGCCTAATGCGGCAGTGATGACGTACTGAGATGTTAAAACGCCGATTTGTGAAGCGAGGAGACTTCATTCGATCGTCGAGATCTAAGATGGCCGTCCTCTATAGACGTGTATTGGGAGCCTGCAGGGATGAGTGGCTGACCCCGCGCTGAAGCGTCATGACGAGACGCAACCAAGGCACGCGTAATGCCCGCTTCGATGCCCCCAAACGGTCTGGTTGGCAAGGGCTAGGCTGAAGACTGATTGGCTGCTCTCTTCTCCTCATCAAACCTCTTATCTGGAGACTCGGTGACACTACAGATTGTCCATGAGAGCGACAGTGACCCCGGAATTTCAGCCTCGATGCGAAGTGCTTATGGTGCCGGTCTGATTTCGGCTGCGGATTGGATCCTTCACACGCGGTCTAGGCGTGGAGATCGGCGTGAGGAAATCCGGGAAGCTCGTGAGTGAGCAAAGAAGCGGGGTGGGTGTTCAGCGTGACCCTTTTTCGTGCAGATGAAGCCAGTGACGAAGGATCCGCCAACGAGTCAGAGCCTTGCCCTCCACGCCACTACATACAAGTCCGCACGCTGCCCGGCTGCTGCTCAAGCCGAGATGTGCATAAGCCAAAGTTACCGAGCTAGTCGAAATACCATCATATTCATTTCCGTCTTCTGCTTACTCACTGTCTGTTCCAACAGTGAACATTGCGAGAGATACGGAATCGACTAGTGTCAAGGGAGCTTTACACACAAGTAAGCAGACACAAACCAAAGCAAACTGACTTACAAATTCGGGGCTTTCACAGTAACAGGTCAGAGCATCTAAGGAGTGCCAAGGACTGTATGGCCCATTCAGTTACTGCTGTACGTTCTTCCAGGAAAACTGTCTATATGGAGCGGTCGGGATATTTGAACGTCCCCCGCAAAAGTCCAGGAGGAACGGACCAAAAATCAATACTATCCTGCATTCTTGAGGCTTAAGCGAAGGCAGTGGATAGAGTTATTGCTAGGCATTGGCCCTGGCATTGGTTTGCAACCCGGAACCGTCATTGAGGTAGTTGCCATGGTGATTTGGGCATTCTCCCGCGAGCTTTGCAGGCATCCGGTATCTTGTGCGACTGTCGATCCTATTGCCACAGTGATCGTCAAGCTAGAGGTTGGTTGGAATTGTCCGGGCTCCGGGTAGCATCGCAGAACTAGTTGTGTGCGCGCAGGAAAAGTCTAAAGATCCTTCAAGGCATTTGAGGAAATAGGATCCGCGATGCCGCATTGGCCTGATGAGGGTTGCGGAGTTGGAATTTTGGGTTCAAGAACGCATGAGGTCCGAAGAGCGGATAAGCAAAAGTATGCGAGCGGCAGACAAGCGAGGGTGGAAGTCCAGGGGCTCATTCGCTGCGAGAAGTGAGGAGGTTAGAAGAAATCGAGCTTTGTCATAGGTGGCGCACGGCTGCAGGGTTGCAAGAAAGCTGAGACACTCATGTTGCCGACCTGCGGATGCAGAATGCCGCGTGTATATGCGCTGTCAGATATCCACGAGGCCGCCAAAAACCTCTGCCAGTAGAGTTTGCTGAGCAGCCCGTGAGACGGAAAGGCGGCAAGGCGTTCCGTAGACCTGCCGTGAATGGGAAGCGGCAATCTGCACGCCTTCCCGTCCAGCTTTTGGCAGCCGCACGGCAGATGGCCAGAACACTGCCGCCTTTGGCAGGAAACGCGTCTCGCTGTAGCAGTAGCTTTTTAACGTGAGATAGATGCTTTCTTTGTAGGCTTTTCCACCTCCGCATTTGGGTTTACTTTCGAAGTAGGGGGGGGAACCATGTCCTTGCTCTGAGTAAGAGTCTAGCTCCGCATCGTCTCACAACAACTCAATGCAGTGAGCGCGGTCATGCAGCGGTTTGGTTTCCGGGCTTCACGCGTGACACTGCATAGTGTTCTATAAGGCTGGCTGCACTTTGACCACCAACTTAGGAAGCGCTAATGTCGACTAAAGGGGCCTCGGGACAAGGCAGGAGCGACCGACGACCCGTCCTACTGCCCTCGGTCGCGCTTCTCTGCCCCGGCCGAGGCCTTTGGCGGCGCAGACTTTGGTCCAGGAGAAAGTATGGGGAGGCGGAAGCAGAAGAAAATTCTGCATGCAAGCGGTTTGTCATGCAGCGATGCGCCGGCAGTCCAGCTCAGATTTGACCATCTCCGGCACAATGCCGCCAATAGCGAAGCTCGGGCCGAAGGCCATGTAGAAGCATGGAGTGAGGCGGACGACCAAGCAGAGAGTGTCCTCATGACTGAACCCGCCGTGAAGACCAAGGATCGACTGAAAGGCGGTCAAATGATCTGCCCAGTGGCACCTGACGTAAGGCGTAGGTAGTGTTTCATGAAAGTCAGGCAGGAGATATGAAACAGTGCGCTGCTAGTCACTGCCGGACGCTGCGGGGCGTATCTGAGCTGAGCGCCGCAAACAAAAGGCGGGGTACTTAGCAAGGTGCGCTGATGACGCCAACCGTGGCAGGCTCGACCACGACCTCGCGGTAGAGCTCGCACGAAGCGGACGTGTCGAAACGACTTGTTCACCTCCGAGTGCCAGATCGTCATCTCGGCCTAAAAATCTGAGAGGATTGAACGCGTACACAGCAGTCAACCAGTTCTCGGAACGTCGGGATGAGGCCCTAGTCCATCTTCGGTAAGGAGATACGAGGCTGGAAAGTTAATCGCCGCGGGGCGCAGGCGAGGGTGAAGTGAGGCTGGGGATGAGATAGGAAGGCTCGTGCCGAGGACGACGATGTTCGTGATGGAGGAAAGGAGCCCGCTGTAGCAGGATAGATAATAAGAGAGAGAGAGAGCAAGCAACGGGTCGTGGACGGGCAGACCAGAGGCTCATCAGTCCCATGGACGCTGGGCGGCTCGGGTGAGAGTATAGCCTTCACATCGGCGCGGCATATACAGATGCGGAAGGCCGACTGCCACCGGCATGAGAATGATATCTCGGCCGTCCTTGCTGCGGCCAACGATCCAAGGTTCAGCGGCACGGAAGCCTTCAATCGCAGGTCCAGGCGGCTCTACCCCCGGGCCGACCCCGTCCAAAGGCCATTTCATGTGGGCTCGGCGGATGGCCAAACTGGTGAGGGAAAAGCGGGCTGTGGCAGCTTATATGCATTGCATGCCATGCATGGGCAAATCCTGCGCAATGACGAGCATGCCCAGGCAATGGAGCCCGCACCTCAGAGGGCAGCTTTGTTGCATCATCATGCCGGGTGAGTCAACCAAGGGCGAAAGGGTCCACATAATCGTCAACGGCGTGGAAATAACAATAATAACAATAGACGCCCCTGCGGAGCCTGGCCCGATGCGGGAAGGCGGATCCAAGGCGCCGGTGCAACGTCGCAATTGGCTGCCACGCACGGGACGGACGGGCAGGACGGGGTGTGTATCGGGCTTTGCATCAGAGTCGCATCGGCGGGCGTAAGACGAGGAAACTGAGCCGGCAGCAGCGGGGGCCGTTGGCGCGGGAGGGCGTCGCGGCCGCAGGCCACGCTTGCGGCAGGACAAGCGAGGCGGGACGGAAGCTTTCGAGCGCTGTGCGACCAAGGGACCACGGGCAGGAACGTGTGGGGTGGTGGTGGTAGTGGTGTTTGTGACGCTGCGGAGCATTCTGGGAGGCTCCGCCAGGACACCCATGGAAGCGCGGCTGCACGGGCGCGCCTTATCAATGCCAAACACCAGAGAGAGTTTGCAACGCGCGCCCGTTTTCATGAAGACGCCGCCGGTAGATATGCACTCATCGGCTCACGCCCCACGCTTGGCCGCGCGCGGGCAGTCGAGCCAGGCGCAAATGAGATAAGCTCAGGCGGAATGGTATACCCGTCGCCGCGCAGCCAGGGAACGTCGAACCTGCGTCGGTGTTTCGATTGCTAATCGCCGAATCGTGGCTCAGGACAGGGAGGGCGCTCTAGTGAGACCCTCGCGCCGCTGCGGAGAAATTGTACTGGTACTTCGCCCTGGGCCGGGGATGGCCGTGGGCTGGCATTCGCAACAGCAGGCGGCGCATCCATGGCGCGAATCGGCGGGCGATATGGCAATCACGTTCTTTGTGCAGCCTGAGGTTCTCCGGCACGCCATTGGGCGCCAGGATCGCGGAGGCGGAGCATCTCGATAAACCCCGCATCCGCGCGCGGACGGCCAGCAAGCACGGCGAGATGCAGGGCTGAAGCGGCCGCGACATTCTCTAGCGGCGGTCCCCGTGCTGCGTCAGGGATGCGGCATTCCTTATCGCTCGCCACGCTGCAATAATGCTCGCACCGCCCCTTGCTGGCAGAGCGCGGGGGGCGTTGGGCGGAGAGGATCGCTTTGGCTGCACGGGCAGCCCACGCCTCGCGCAGCCGGTGGCTCCAGCGATCGAGACTCGCAACCCCAGCGCCGCGCTGCGCACCTGGATCTGCCATGATCCTCGCTGCTGCCAGCCCGCGCGCGCCTGATTTGCTCTGGCGCGGCTTAGCGGAAGCATCATCAACGGTAACGGTGACCACGGCGGTGCATGGAGCGCCGATCCTGGCTGTTTTCGCCCACGCCCTGCTAGTTTCTTTCGCGCCGCCTCGTCGCCGAATCCTCGCTGAGCCCAGGCCCTACGTGCCGCGACGCACGCCCGCCAACTCCACCTGGAGCGCCTCCACTCTGCAGGCCCCAAGCGCTGCAATTTTACCTCGATGCTTCCAGCACTGCTCTGCGGGCGTCAAATACCACTCCGCCTTCCGTCCTCGCCTTCCCCGCATTGTGCCTGCCGGGGCTTCCCAGCTGCCTCTTCACCATCCCATACATCCTTGCTTATCGTGCGAGGACCCTCGACTTCATCAGAGCCCCAGCCGTGTCCCCGCCGGCAGAGCCGATTCTTCCCTTGGTTCCCTCCTCTGAGCCGACACTATATCTCCCGAGCCGCCCGTGGTTCACCACGCCCCTCAATCGACACCCCCCACGCCCCAATTCCTGGAGTTCAACCGATCTGGTCCATGTGGGGTGGCAGAGACTCATAACAACCACGACACAGCGTGCGTGAAGGTGGAGGGTTTGGAAGGCCCGGGTCCTCGCGTCAAAGCCACAACGGCCCCCGCCACTGTCGCTACTGCCCACTCGTCTCACCACCCTGAGACCATGGCTGAGGTGCTCCCTGCTCACTTGCCTGACGGCCAGTCGTACTTTTCGCCTGCTCCTCTGCGTCGCTCCTCTCCGTCCCTGCTGGTGGGCTCGCCCACCTACACCTCGCCGCCGTCGACCCGCCAGCCGAAGTTCCCCAGCCTGGACCAACGCACCGACCGTACCCCGTCCATCATCGTGGCGTCTCCGCCGTCCATCGCGTCACCTGTCAACCTCAACGAGTGTGACCGGTCCATCAAATCCTTCCGCCCTAACGACGGGGTCCGCGCCGTACCCGAGGTGCAGTCGGATCCGAAGGTGCACGACAACGCCGATGACAACAACGATGACGACGACGACGAAGCCATTGCCTTCCCCTCGTACGACATCGACGGCCGTCAGGACGATGACAACAGCTCCAAAGCGGATACGTACCCCACACCACCCTCCGGCAGCGATTCCATAATTTCGACAAACACATCTTCCACCCCCGAACCCCTGCCTGTGTCCGAAGACGATTCTGCCATCAAGCCCGAGCCTACCCGCCATGTCGATTATCTTTCGCATGACTGGAGAGAAGAGGACATTTGGTCCTCATGGCGTCACATCACCACCAACCGCAAGACCTACGGCCAAAGATCGCGGCTAGAGAACGCATCATGGCGGACCTGGGCGAAAGCGAAGTACCGGTTACGCACCGTGTCACCCGAGACTCTCAACTGGTAAGTCTATGTCTCTCCTTTGCAACGAGCAAAGCAGCAGCATCCTCCGGCACACCCAGAGATGCCGACGTCAAGTCCAACTGTCACCCACCCTTCCAACGGGCGAAACAGCTTGATCCATGTACACTTGAATGGATAGCATGTTCAATAGCGTTGCCTTCGTGGCAAGTCCTTTGAGCGACTGCAGCATCGAATTCTTGTCTTCTATCATGTACGGCTGGGTTTGCATCCTAAAAGCCCTCGCACGTCCCCCACATCTAGCGCCCAGTCCTTTTCGGACACACCGGACCGATTACGGATGTGCTAACTTTCCTTCAGGCTCAAGGATTGCGACGTGACGTGGTTGTACGGTCCATTGCAAACATCGTCCTACACTCCTCTTACCCATCCCGTTTCGGAAGCTGGGAGTAACATGATCTCGAAGAACAACTCATTCATCAACAAAAAGCCGATTCTCAAGAAGCGGAGCATGTCGGAAGTCATGCTACAGCGTTCGATATCGAACTCATCACTCGTCAAACAGGCTGCCGCTGCGGTGCAGGCAGAACGCAGCGGTGCTCCAGCGCTTCGCACCCGGCCAAGTTACGGACGCTCAACCTCGGACTACGTCACCACCCCGTCAATCCCGTCAAAGAGCACAAGTAGAGAAGCTACGGATTTCACCTCGCAATCAACGTCTGGTCTTCACACTCCCGGGGACGGCGAAAGGAAGCACATTCGGTTTGATGACAAGGTGGAGCAATGTATCGCGGTTGAGTGCAAAGATGCGGATGATGACTACGACGAGGACAGCTGGACCAACGAAGATGACGATTCCTCGTCGGACGACGGGCTTGAGATCAGGACGAAGCCGAGGCGATTATCGCGAACCAACTCGAAAACTAACTTCGGAGCTGAGAACAAGACGATCCAAAAACTGCCCGATACGACGCTAAAATATCGGGTCGATTCGCCGGATGTTCCCGACCATCCCCCGACTCATTCCTTAGGCTTTTGGAGGTCGAGTCGACTTTCTCCCTCGCCGTCCCAGGAGACACTCAGGCCTTCGCGGCCGGCTAGTAATTTCCTACTGGGTGAGGATGACGACGATGACGAGGAGTACTCGTGGGAGCCGTCGAACACATTCTCTGGGCAACGAAGTAGCGTTTCGTTCAACCAGCGCTTTGGCCAAGACGATGGCGATGAGGGCGAAAGTAGCCAGTCGGGTGGACTGAGGCGAACACCGTCGGGCATGTTTATGCCGTACGAAGAGGACGAGGACGACATTGTTGCCGCGGGCCTGTTTGGCAAAGTAGTAGACACGGTGAACACGGCGAAAGACATTGCTCACGTCATTTGGAACGTTGGGTGGCGCAGTTGATTGACTGGCTATCCGGAAAAGGAGTTTGACTGATGGTCATAATAGCATTGGGCCGGTACCGGTGTTTCACGGATATTTCACCCTCGCTGCGCTTGCACGAGACACTCAAGGATCTAGGAAACTTACAGGAACATGGGAATCGGGAGTTTTGCATGTATCGCTTTTTTTTTTCCTATCTATGTGGACGGAGCATAGCGAATTGGCACATACGACAAGCGGGATTTTGCAACGATCCATTGTGTCTTACTCTGCTCTGGGATGCGCCAACTTCACCAGGTGTCTGGCTGGCAAGTCGCCAACCAGAGTGTTTCAATAGACCGGGCTTGGTAAAATAGCTTGTGGAAGACTTGAATACAACAATCACATAGACGAAACAGTGGCGTCATAGCGGTGAGAAGCGAGGTGGTACAGGCACGTCTTTGGATGCAGGTTCGCGTGTGGGATTAATGCCGTGACACAGCGTTGACGCGCCACACGCATGTTGCAGTGAGATCAGCTTCCTGTGGCTCTGCGGTCGGCTGGTGGTCCAACGGGCGTGCTGTGTTCTGCGAGTGCTTGGCAGGCTGTGGGGAAAGGCCCTGACGATCTCCGCTACCGAACACGCGCCCCATCCCACCCTGGCCGCGACTCGTACCTCTCTCCGCGACACCCACAACTCCGCCCTTCGCGCCCTCGCTGCCCCGCTGTCGGATTCCAGCAGCCGTCGGCAATGATCTGATTGGAGCTGCTGCTGTCGCCCTTCCGCTGTACCACCCGCCCGCCCCCCTGTCCTGCGTCACGTCGCGTGTCTTCCCGCCGGCCCGCCCCCCGACCTTTTCTTTGAGGAGACGATATGGAGAACATCAACATTCCCGAGCTCGTCGAGCGCCTCGGCGCCGAGGAGGACTCGGTTCGCAAGATGGCCGTATTCAAGCTGCAGTCTGTCATCGGCGACCCATCGTTCGCCGACGTCTTCATCCTGGAAGGCGGCCTCCCGAAGCTGCGCTACCTCTGCTTGAACGCCACCGGCAACACGCTCGCATACGCCCTGACCTCTTTTTCCCGTTTGCTGGATCTTGACCAGGGCTGGGATCAGGTCAACCATGACCTCATTGAACGGGTAAGCCGCAGCCAGCTCCGTCGGGGGAGGGGGGAAAGGAGCCAACCGCTGATCGCGCATGCAGGTCGTCGAGCTCGTTGTGAGCCAGCCGCTTGTGAACATTCTCCGCGGCGCCATGTCTATTCTCGTTGCCGTCGTGTCGCACCCGCACTCACGCGCCTCGATCCCACCCGGCACCTACGGCTTCCGCGCCCTCAAACCCGCCGTCGCCGTGTACCCCCAGTTCCTGGAGATGCTCGTGAGCCGCCTGTCGTCGGCCGATCACGCCCTCTGCGCCAATGCGCTCCAGCTTATCAACTCGCTCATGAGGGATGCCATCACGAACGACTCGGAAGCTGAATGGCATGCCTTCATCAAGAAGCTGCAAGATCTGGGGGTCATAGAGGCCGTCTACGTTCTGATGCAGAGCAGTGCGCTGCAGGACTTGGCACACCCGCTATTCGAGTTCCAGTCGCTTAGCAAGGTTCTGCTGAGGAAGTGGAGGGAGCTCAGGGTGGATCTGGAGAAGTCGGAGCACCGTCGTGCGCTCAAGGGACTTCACCTGGCCAGCAACCCAGAAAGGCCGCCATCGAGCAAGAGCAAGGGCAGCAAAGGCAGCAAAAAGCATCACCCCGAGAAGTGGCGCAGGCTGGGCTTCGAGGGCGAGTCGCCGTCTTGGGAATTTGATCACACGGGCTATCTGGGTCTCATGGATCTTACCGACTACGTCCGCAAGCACGAGGACGCTTATCAGAAGCTTCTTCTGGAGCAGTCTATTCAGCCTTCGGAGCAAAGGTGTCCGATTGCACGTGCCAGTATTGCGGTGACTATGATCTTGTACGACCACTTCGAGGTGGAGAAGTGCGAGAACGAAGACCAGCAACGATACACCATTCTGGAGTCGCGGACCAACTTCGACCGTGCATTCAGGCCTCTTCTGCTCCAATGGTCTCGTCTACACACCAGCGGTCTTCAGGCTTTCTTCCGGCTTTGGCAGGCTACTGGTGCTGAGACGGAGGATTTCCAAAAGGTTGAGGAATTGGTCCAAATCTTATTTGAACAGGTGATTGGGCAGGCACCTCGTCAGAAGGATCTTCAGGAGGTTGAGGAAGAACTCGCTGAGTTTGACTATAAGAGACTGCGCGAGCTGCAAATCGAACTGCTTGAGCTCACGTACGAGGATGCATGGGGCCACCACCTCCGGTATGTATCGCTCTTCCCCATTTGAATCATCGATCTCTAACAGCCAGTGCCCGATTAGCCAAGTTCGAGATGAGCTTAACCACGAGGCTCTGCAGTTCGTTAAGGAGCAACGAATCAGATGCCTGCTCGCCGGTTCATGGTTCCCGCACACGTTGGGATACAGGGATGAAAGTGGTCCCGTCACCAAGAACACGCTCAACCGCATGGTACCATCCTCGTGGCGCTATGTCCGACTGTCACATAACCGACGATATCTGCACTATGCGGACTTCGAGAACAAGCTGGAACAGGACCCGCGCCTCGACCAGCTGCAGAATCAAAGTAAGTCGATATTGTATGGTTCCCGTTTCGTCTCAGCCTAACTAATCAATCCTTTCTCAGTCGACCTTACCATAGTCTCTTCCGTCGTCTCCAACGTCTCGGCCAGCACACCTTCCACCGCTTCCTCAGCCTCCACCCTGCGTACTCTTCCTGCGAGCACCAGCACCAAGATCACTATCTTCGGTTACCCCAACGAGAAGTCGCACGGCAGTGGCACCTCTTCTTCTCAACACCCGAGCACCTCACACTCCTCTCGCTCCAATCCATCCTCCACCAAGGACGGCGCCATCAAAGACATCGCATCGGCCGCTAGCACCAAGGAAAGTGTGCTACTGACGCTGCACCCCCAGAGCCACACGCTTGCGTCCGAGTGGCTCGACGGCCTGCTCATGCTGCTCAACCAGCAGCCCATTACAGCCGACACCAACAAGCTCGTCCAGCTCGTTGGCGGCTACGGCCTGAAGATCCGTCTCCTGAACGTCCGCTTCGAGGAGTTGGACTCTGGCGAGCCGGAGTTACCAACTAGGGAGGGATTGGATGAGGATTATTGGTATGACATTGGCGGACTGGAGGGGTCGGTGGAGTGATGTCGCGGGTGTATTGGGTCGAGATGGGAGTAGGGGGTTTTGCTTGTGCTTGGATTGTTAGGGCTGGATTCTGCTTGGATTGGATCAGGTAGGAGATTTCTCCTTGTTGGGCATATGTTGGATTCTTGGAGGGGGTTTCTTGGTGGTTGTTTGCGTCTTGGATCTTTCTTGTGTCCTGGTTCTTGTGGAGGATTTCCTCTTCCCCTTCTTTTCCCCATTTCTTTTGTGGTTCGTTCAAGATACCCTGCGCGATAGGAGAGGTCGGCCTACTCTTTTTACTACACACTTTTGGACGGTTTTGGACGTATATACATGCATCCTTTTCTCCCTGTATTAATATTATTACGCTCGGTATTTACAAACATTACAATCTTTCAGAAGCCGCTGCGCTTTCTCACTTAAACCGTTTTAATTAGCAAGATAGTATAGCTTCTATTGAGTTCTTTCTAGGTATGTCTCCACTCATCTCACACCTGGTGACCTTGACATCATACCATAAAAGCGAGCGAAGAGTATAATGAAGTAAGGAGGGACAAACCATAAGCTATTTCCTTGAGGATATCATCTACATAAGGATCGATCGCAGCCGTCGCAGCAAAAAAGAAATCACAAAGAAACATACGTCTACGCAGTCTACTCTCTTTCCTCCTTGCTTACCGAAGAAGAATAAAAAAGGAAAGCGGAATAGAGGTGAGGAGGAAAGAGAGAGCTAAGGCCAGTGTCCTTATCAAAGAATAACCATCGATTCGATCCGCGTGGGATCTGCCTCATTCATGTGAATGTTCCAAACATCCATAATTCAGGACCCAGGTAGACAAGTGATGACAAAAACAGAAAATGCAGCAACGAAGACAAAGATGGTGAAAGCAGCATGAACAAGAAGAATGCCCGAAAAGAATCCTCGCTAACGCGCTCAGGAAAAGCCAAAACAATAAGAGCGAAGACTCTAATCTCATCAGCAGAAAGCAATCAAGACGAAGACCCTATCCCGAAGTGGAGAGAAAGATATACAACACGAGTAATCTTTCTCTTCTCACGCAACAAAGTGATTAATTACCTAGGTATATTCTCATCAACAACAACAACAAATCGAATTGCGAAGGGTAGAAACAAAAATAAACGTCCCTTCTTCCATCCTTCCTTTCTTTGCCCGTGTGATACCTTTCCTTTACTTCTTTCATGCTCTTGATCAAAAAACACGTAACATCTACAACATATCCTCAAACGGACAGGCAGTGGCATCGTGTCCGTCCCGCTCGCACAATGCGCACCACTTATCCGCGTCGACCGCCTGGCCCTTGCCCGCAACAAGACCTTCCTCGTAGGGGTTAGGCAAGGCGGGCGCGGAAGTGGGGGCGGCAGCGGGCGGGGGAGCGGCGGCCTTGGGCGCCGGGCTCGGGCTGCCGAGGGACGAGAGCGGGGCGAGACCACTGTCGTTGGACCTGCTGAGTGACATCTTTTCCATGTTCTGAATGATGTCGTCGGCGACGGAGCTCGCGATATCCGTGTCTTCCGAGTCGCCAGTCAGATGGAGCTCGTGGTGGTGCTGGTTGATAGAGTTGCCGCCCTTCTTTCCTGCCGCTGCGCCACCGAGGTCGTTGGTGCAGTTGAGGATGTCGTGACCGCCCGTCTCGCAGATTTCGCACCACAGCTCGCTGACGCCGGCGCTGGAGCTGCGGCCGTCGTTCTCGGCTTCGGCCATGGGAGTGAGCTTCTTGGCCTCCGAGCCATTGCGCTCGTGCTGCTGTTGCTTCTGGTAGCCACGCCAGCTGACGACTGTGCTCTTAGAGTCTCGAGGAGTAGGATGTTCGTTGGTCTTGTTGCTGATGACGCTGTCGCGAGCAGGCTCGCCGCCGCTGAGTGCTGCAGCAGTACGCAGGTGCTCGAGTTCTCGCTCCAGCTCCTCTTCACGGAAGGACTTGCGTTCGATGAGACCACGGAGCTCCTCCTTCTCGCGCTCCAACCGCTCTACAGAGGCTCTTAACTCTGTCATCTCAGCCTCACTGGGTCCGTTGAGCGAGCTCCTCTTGTCCAGCTTAGGGCTCTGCATGTCACCGCCAGCGCTGAGGGAGTGGATGATGGCTTTGAGGCCACGGATCTCGTCGTCTCGTTGCTCCACTTCTCGCGAGGAGTTACCGGAGTCGAGGGCCTGGGCTTCCTTGAGCGCCTGAGCGGCCTTCTCCCTCTCCCGCCGCAGTTCGCTCCGTCCACGCTCGACCTCTCCGCGCAGGAACTCGACTTCTCCGCGGGCTTCGGCCTCCCCGCGACGAGCGTCTTCAAGGCCCTCTTCCAATTCCTGGACGAGCTCTTCTAATTGCTTGAGTTGTTCGGCCACGCTCTCAACATCCTCGGTTTGTTCCTGCAATTCGCGGATCTCAGCCATCAGGTCATCAATTCGTTGCTCGTAAACGCGCTGCGTTTCAGACGAGGCCATCTCCAAGGTATCTATTGTGCTGCGGAAGTCAGCTCGGTGCATATCGAATTCTGCCGTCAGCATTGAGATCTTCTCATTCTTTTCCCGCAATAATGCGCGGAGGTGTGCAGCGTCTGCATCCATCTCGCCACCTTGAGATGATCTCGACATTTCCGATCCATCTGTGGGGAGCAGACTCTGGATCTCTTGCAGACTGGACTCCATCTCTGCGAGACTGTGTGCCTGTTCCAACAGTTGCTTGTCGCGTTCCGCAAGCGCTCTCTGCAGCCTCATGACTTCCTCATCAGCGCCGCGGTTTGACATTACAGCTGAAACGGATCTATCCGCTTCACTCAGCGCAGAAACAGAAGCAAGGTCGTGGTCTTCGTCCATCCTGGAGCTGGCCCGAGAAGGTGATTTGGGAGGCTGGGGAGTCCGTGAACCAATGGTCCGGTTGGGCATAGGGCTTGGGGTGACACCGCGAGGTGTGCCCATCCCGCTTTTGGAGAATCCGCTTTGTTGCATCGACGTATTTCTTCCAGGGGTGGGCATCTTAGGCGCTAGATTTGGCTTGTTCTTGACCGGAGATTCAGGCCGTGATAGCGAAGGCTTGATCGTGCGACCTCCTGGGCCTACAGACTGGGAGAACTTTGGCATCGGCGGTGTAGGAGAGCTACCACCGTCGCCGTTGAAGGTTGCTCCATAGCCACCCGGTGTGCTTGGCGTTGCGGGATAGCTCTCAGAGCTGTCGGCGATGGATGCGCGCTTCGAGGCACGGTGGAGAGGAAGGAAAATTCCGGCACCAGGAACGGACGTGTGGAAATAATGCGTTCTTAGGCAGTATTAGCAATGTGATGCGGAATGCCAGCTCGACTCGGGCTGGTGGTATATAAAGGCACTCACCCATCGACGTCGCCGTCATTCTTTCCACGGGCTGCGTACTCCCTCGCCAACTCGACGCCAACAAAGGTTCCCTTCTTTCCGCTCACACCGCCAACGAACTTCACAACACCATACATTCCGCCAGGCACGTCGACCTCGTCGCCAACAGCGAGCGGGCGGCCATCTCCGCCGGCGCCATTTCCGCCAGGCGTGCGCGCGGCAGGAGAACCCGTCAGCGCGTTGAGCGAGGCTTTGCGATCGAGAGCAGTGCGTGCGGCGGCGGTGAGGTGCGGCGTCGAGGCGGTGTTGATGCCAGGCCTCGCCAGCGACGGGCGGATGTTCGTGCGGCGCGGAGTCTGCAAGCTCGAAGCCATGTTGACGTCGCGCCGACGTTGTGCTACCACGTAGTCTTTAGGCGTAAGAACCTTGGGCAGCGGCTGCGGGCAAGTAAGGAGCGCCCGGCTCGGGTTGTGCGCGGAGTGTCTGAGCTATGTCTTTGCGGGATCTAATACGGGGTTTGGTCCCTAATATGGGGTCGCGTCGAGCGCATGGAGCTCAGGGAAGGATGCGGAGAAGGGTCGAGGGTGGGTGGTCGTGGATGTGTTGTTTATGTTGCTGCGCAGGTGCAGGCCTGACAAAATGACCTTGGGCCCAGGGGGGGTGTGTAGCGGCAGGCGGGAAGGAGCTGCAGGGTGGCAGGGCACGAAAAGCGGCTGGTGCCCAGCTGGGCGGCTGCAGCTCGTTGCCCTGCCCACGCCGCAGCGCCCGATTTGCGCCCGGGCGCTTTTCCGCCTTAGGCTCACGCGTTCGTCATCGCGTCCGCTCAACGCGTGTGCCGGCGCGTCTCCTCTCGAAATTCCGCGCTCCAGCAGTATCACTACTCAACCAGTTTTTTCGCCTCGCACAGCTAGTATGTCTGAATCCAACAACGACCCCTCCGCCACGCCTTCCTTGTCCCACGATCCTCCATCTCTACCCGCCTCTCCGGTAGGCCTCCTCGGCGTCCACCTGCAGCTGAAGATGCGCGTGCGTATATGGATGGGCGCGACTAGCCTCAATGCCGGATTTTGGCAGTCCCACGGATCTGCGTCCAGCTCCGTCTCACGGGTGCTGCTGGACCGGAATTCGGGGACCCAAGGGCTGCCTTGTGCATCGCGCCTTTCGTCTGCGTCGTGCTATTGATCACTGCTGGCGGACGCTGCCACTTGGACCGTGGCTATTGGCGTCGAGATTGAACCTTCCTCTAACGAGCCTCACAGCACCGTAAGCGTACCAAGCACATCGACCTCGAGCCTCCAGCCAACGCCACAAGCGCCCTACACCACGCTTCAACAATAGCCGCCGGCGACGAATCCGGCACCGCAACTCCGACGCCCATCGCAATGTCCACTACCACAGCTGCACTGGCCCCTGCGCCCGAATCGACGACCATGCAGGTTCAGCTGCTGTCGGAGAACGCCAAAGCCCCGACCAAGGGCTCCGCCTTCGCCGCTGGTCACGATCTCTACAGCTCAGCCGACACGGTCATCCCGGCACGGAAGTGGGCACTGGTCCCGACGGACATCAAGATTTCGGTACCAGCTGGAACCTGTACGTCACCATTCGCTGATTGGTCCTCAACCGTTTCATTACTTTCCTTTCTTGTTACGCCTTACTCCTTTTTCCCTCCGGCCGCAAATCTCCTTCCCCTTTTTGCCTTCCAATCATCCTCGCTTAACCACCCCTTTCTGATTCATTGCCAAACGCAATAGTCTAAGACATACACTAACACCAACCAGATGGCCGTGTCGCCCCTCGCTCTGGCCTCGCCTTCAAGCATGGTATCGACACTCTCGCAGGCGTCATCGATGCTGACTACCGTGGCCCGGTTGGCGTCCTCCTCGCCAACCTGTCCGACGTCGACTTCGAGGTCAAGAAGCACGACCGCATCGCGCAGCTCGTCATTGAGAAATGCGTCATGGCCGACGTGGCTGTTGTCGAGAAGCTCGAGGACACGGTCCGTGGTGCCGGTGGCTTCGGCAGCACAGGTGGCTTTGGTGCTGAGAAGAACGGCGCTTGATCGAGAACTTACAAGCGGGGTGGAGAGCCGGCCGGAAAGACGAGTCAGCTTGAGCCCTTTTTTTTTTTTTTGAAAGGCGTTTTCACCAAGGGCACTATCTAGAGGGGTACCCGCCGGTTAGGAAAGAGCTCACTGGATTCATGGTTACGAGAAAAAGAGCCTCGCATGGGTATGGCGGAAAAACATCGAGAACAATATACCAACATAGTCTACATCTACAGTTATTCTCTTCTTGCGCCTGACCAGATCTTTGATATGCTCTTGAACCTCTGTCAACGCCCTTTGCTCAACCTCATTTAGGCCGTCTCAACCTGCACCGCACCTGCACTTGCACCCACGCCCAAGTCAGTAACTCCCAGCTGATCTGGTTTTGGCTTACCAGCCTCCACATCCCAACCGTCCACTAGAACCTCCCTTGCGACAAATTTATCCCTATCGCTCCCGTCCCCAAGCAGGAGCAAATCACCCACATTCCTAACCACCCTCACCTCGCTCGCCCGCATACACCTCAGGTGCCGCTTGAACGTCCTCTCGCGTGCTGCTTCCGCATCCCCTCCATCAGGAACACTCTGCATCCTCCCTTCCTCCTCGTCCAGCCGCGCCATCTCCTCCTCGCACGCCGCCGCCGTCTTCCCGAGCACAACATGCATGCTCTCCAGCACCTTCTCCGTGGCCCGCGCCAGCGGCAGCTCCGCCGGCCTCACGTCGTCGGCGCTGCGCCAGCTCGGCTGTCCCAAGGTCCCGGCTTGGGCGCACGCCTCGCGCAGGCGCGCGACCGTCAGCGCGGCGAACATGTCGCCGGTGCCGGAGAAGAAGTGCGGGAAAGCGGGCGCGTCGAGGCGGAAGAGACGCGGCGCGTGGGCGCTGGTCGCGGTCGAGCCGACGACGGTGAGGTGCGTGGGGTTGTCGGTGGAAGGCGGCAGGATGGTGTGGTCGTCGTCGGGCGAGAGGCGCAGGGACGTGATGATGATGTGCGGGATGTGATAGGTCGAGTGGAGGCGTTGGATGGCGGTTGCGAGGGTGGTCAGGTTGGTGATTTTGGTGTCGGACAGCAGTCTAGATTCAATGGCGTAATTAGCACGTGGTTGCGATTTGAGGTGTGCGGGAGGCGGAGGGAAGAGTTGTGTCTTACTCGGCCTCGAATTGATTCGGGAGGATGAGGTCTGCCTCGCGCAGCAGCGTCTTGTACTGCGGGATCTCATCTTCAGGGACGTAGCACCGTCCTTGGTCACCCATAACAGGGTCCAACACTGCCAGAACGCGCCCGCACCCGTCAGCACTCTTATCGTATGACTCCCACTCTGGCCGTGACCAAGCATACCCCAGAAGAAGCTGCCTGGCTTGACCGAAGCATTAAATCTCAAATCCCTCCCAATCTTGCCCACGGCCTGCACCGCCTCGGCGCTAGGCATGTATCCCGACAGCAAGACATCGAAGTTGTTCAAATCTGACTGTTTCAGGCCCTCGTACAGCTCGAGGATTTCGTCGGCTGTCGTTTTGCGTCCCTTGACCTGTCTGTATGCCGTGTGGTTGCCTGCGCGGCGGCATCGGTATATGTAAGCGTGGGTTTGATCGTGCAAGAGTCATAGCGGTCGAGGTCGGGTGGGCTGACTGTAGTGAACCGTGTTGATGGCTGATACTTCGCACCCGAGCGCTTGCATGATGAAGGTTGCCATCTTGTTCCCGACGTAGCTACATGATAGCGTGCGGTCTTAGTATGTGGTCGAGCGCATGTCTGCGGCGTGTTCGACTTACCCATGAACGACCTGTCGGGCGGCGGCGCGCGCGATCAGCCATTGTTTATGAGGGCTGATGAGGTGCTTACATGGCTAGCGATCGCGAGCACGCGCGTCTCGGGTATGGAGGGCTCTCGGGACATATTGGCGCAAGATCCAATCGAAGATGGGAAAGCAAGGTGTGGGATTTAAGAGGAATGGAATTTCTTGCGCCTTATCTGCGCGATACACGCACAGTGACGTGTGGGGCTACTCCGCGATACCCGGCCCGCGCCTGGAATTGGACCGAATCGCTGTATCGCCTACCATCGAATGAAAAAGAAGATAATGAAAAGCCCACCATTTTTGCTCCGAGGACATGTTGTCTAACCTCCCCCGTTTTACCTGGAAAGATCTGCAACCCAACCCATGCACCCTTGCGGTAGTCCTACACTTGCTGATATCATCATGTTTATTATTCGTGAACCTTGTGATAGCCAACATGTATCCGTGATTTACTCCTCGTCGCCGATCTGAAATGTCCATCAGTATTCGATCGTTGGTTCTGATGCATGCGCAACTCACCTTGGGCGCGAGGTAGAATCTCAGGTAACTGTTGTTCGAGAGCGAGTACTCGACCAGCAGCGGGACCTCATTCGACAGGCAAAGCTTAACCTTGGACGACAAGCCAGTAGCGGCGGTGAAGTTGGACAGGTACTTGAGGGAGAAGGTGAGGGACACGGGCTCCGACAGATCGATCTCCACGTTGTTCTCCTCCTTCTCGACGTCAGTGTGCTGACGCAGGGTAACAGAGCCGGAGCCAATGTCGCCCTGGCACGAAAACTTGACACCCTCCTTGGTGCACTCAATGGCCACTATGCGCCGTCAGCTTGTATTGTGTATGGCGGATCGCTTGCGTCTTACCGGACTCGGAAAGGGCCATCAGGTCCCTGGTGATCCTCTGGAACTCGGTGGACGGCATGGAGATGGTGGCAGCGTAATCCGTCTCAGGAATACCCAGGTGCTCCTGGTCAATGTCCATGAGCTTGATGTCGTACTCGCTGATCCTGTCGCTCTGAGCGCTCTCGAAGGTGAAGTTGACGACATCGGGGGCGTCCTCGGCCTTGAGAGTGAGGATATCCTCGTTCTGTGCGCAGCGGAGGACCTTGGTGAGGGAGGTCAGGTTGATGCCGAGGGCAATGTTCCTGTCGCAGCGGAAGGGCGAGAAGCTCTCGGACTTGAGCATCATCGACACCAGGGCAACGTGCGAGTTGTCCATGGCCTGGAGGGCAATGCCGGAGTCATTGCAGTCGAAGTTGCAGTCCTGAACCAGGTTCTTGATGGCATCGACAACCTGCAGCAGAGTCAGCTTTGAAAGAGGACGACGCAACCGGGCGACGGACCTTCTTCAGCAGGTTGGCCTGCTCCAGACGCGCCTCAAGCACTGTAAGACGTCAGCGGCAGCTCTGCGGGGTTGCGGGAGAATGCAGCGTACTCTTGACGGTATGTGGAAGGAAGGGGTATTGGAAGGGTTAGAAAGCACAAATTGGGGTATTGCTGAAGGTAAGGGTGGATTGCAGGCTTTGGGCGGCGCAAGTGGGTGGTGTGGTTGAGCTGCGCTGCCTGGAGACGAGACCTGGGCTTTTTACGCGGCGCGTGCGACGCGACATGACGCGCCAGGCGCCAGCCCGCGTGTTCTGCTGGTGGAATCGCCGAAACTCGCCGCCGCACTCTTCTCCGCAACACCTACCTCTGACAATTCTCCAGGAATTGGTCGATTTTGGCAGAATATCTACTCATGGCGCAGAGGTTTTTGCCCGGCCCTTTCGTTCTGGGAAAGCAGCACATCCTTCGAGGAAGCCCTCCCTGGCCTGTGCGCATCATTGTGGCCTGAGGCACAACCTACCCTGAGCCCTGGACCAAATGGCCAAACAGCACACCTCAAATCTTCTCCTTCATGCTGCAGTATTTGAATTGAATTGAATTGAAGAGCCGTCTCGGATTCGGAATTGTGCCGCACGAGCTCTATCAGCCGATCGATGGCATTGAACTAATGACCAGACCCTGCAATTGCGCCTTGCCGTGGTTCTTTGCTCACGCGGAGACATATATATGCACAGCAACCAGCACGACACGCGCCCTGGACCTTTACTACGTGTCTTCTGCGTGGCACGCTCACCGCACGTTTGTTTTTCACAACGTTGCTCCCGTCTTCTGCCTCCACCATCCACCAAGTCAACACCCTCTGTGGCAGCCAGGCTTTGTCTCAACCCCTCCAACGCCACTTTCTTTGTCTCGGTCCTTCTATTCTCAGACATTTAGTCAAAGAAGCGGCACCAACAAAGCTTTGTATGCATGATAAATGCCCTGGTCCTCCCTTGGCCCACGAGCCTCAATTGCGCTTGCGGGGTAGCCAGCAATTTTGACCTCTTCTAACAGCTACGCAGGACGTAGTCAAATCGACAACTTCAAAGGAGATCTTCGATTCAACTTTCTGCGCCAACCTCGGTCTCCCATCCAGCAAGTCGCAATCGTCGCTCGCCAAGTGCAAGCTGACACCTCAGCAGCCCCTGGCAAGATGCAGTCCACCACCAACGACAAGAGCGAGGCCTTCGCTCGTAAGCTTTCCAACTTGCGCCTCAAGATCATGCCAATCTACCCCATGCCTAGCGGTCCGCCCCACAAGGACTTTCCGCAGACGATGCTGCAGTTCTACCTTCTCACAGAGGAGCAGCTCGACTCCATGGCCGCCTACTACTCCCAGAGCATCGTCAATGAGTGGACCAGCCAGTATCCCAGCGTCATGGCCTGGGATGCTGATTTCTTTGCCGATCCTGCTCTGCCTGAAGCTGAGCGCATCAAGAGCAAGCTCCGCAAGTTCGGCAAGTTCATCGGCCTGCGTGGCTGCGACACGCCCATTGAGGAGACTGCAATGCAGATCAGATTTGCAGAAGCCCGTATCACGCGAGAGATTGAGCAGGCCAAGGAGGCGAAGCGTGCTCTTGACAAGACCTGGGGGCGCTGGTACGGCGTCTAGGCGCACGTGATGACCGATTTTCTTCTTGTTCCTCGCGCCACGTGGTGGCTTACTCAGGTTGTGAGTCTTTATTCTCCGTCAGCAGCCTTTGTCTGTTCTCTGTCTAACTTCATTGAAGTAATTGTCTCGACTTTCCATAGCGTTCTTTCTTTTATCGACATCAGCATACCAGCAGCATTGGCAGCGATTGTGTGCTTGGCCACAGAATCTTGCTTGCTTTATTTACACAATTACATAGCTTGATTCAATACCCATATATTTCTTTTGAGATAATCTACCAAGTGAAGCCATCAATATCTTGGGGCATGGCTGGCTCGTTACCTGCAACTTTCGCTCGTTAAAGTGAGGCCAGCACATTTCTGATTGCAAGAAGCAGATTAGTAGCTACCGGTAATTGCTATTTGGACGTGAGTGGTTGTACGAGGTAGTATTGCATTATGCGTTGGTTCTCAAAGCTTACTTTGAAACCACTATTCTAGAATTTCCGATGGAAGAGGTGCTTTTGAGTTGCGAGACGCTTGTATCGGTAGACATCTCTAACTACTCTTTGTATAATGAAGTGAGTAGCTTTGTTTCATCGAAGTACCTTTATGTGAACTTGCTTCTGGCTTCTGGCCCAACGGATTCCTTCATATCGGTGCGATACGCACATTATATTCTTTAAGGAACCTCACTTAGCCTTATACGCAGAAGCAGCAGCAACATAATGACATTTAAGGTTTAATTCTCATATAAGTGACCATTATAATAGCGTGATCATGCTGCAAAGTCACAGTCAGTATACAAACATCCCCTTTTAGTCCTCAGTATATCAGAATTAAAGCCTTTTCTCTAGATCTTCTATACCCTCTAGATACCCGAACGAGCGGGCAAACTCTTCCGAATCTAACATAATAAGGCAAAGAGCAACCTGGCATTTCACTGTCACTAGTTTCTCTTATTTTATCCGATGTATCTTCCAAATCATTTAAACCGCATAAAAAAACCTTGTTCGAAGAACCCCTAAGCATAGCGTAGAGTAACAAGACACTAAACTTGCCCGTCAAATTTTTTAAATATTGCTGATCTACATTCTTAATTGCTGCTGTTGCACTCTTTTAAGCAAGTAAACCATGGAGTAAAGGGCGAAAACGTTTGTTTAGGACAAGACTACTGTCCTCCTATTAACAGTGATGTGAGCTGAGACAACGAGTACAGCATACAAATTTGAGGAAAATGTCCTAGTCACACCTTTCGAAATATTACCTCTGCTATCTTATAAGTCCAGATACGGCTAAGGAATATTTGTATGAGGACCAACTCCCTCTTCAACTGGCACCGCAAACCTACTCACCCATGAACACGCCAGCTCATCCTCCGTCCAGATACAGCACATGGAACCAAACAAATACATAGCTATACTCCACCGGCTCATGCTGCATAACACTTGGGACTAAAGTCCCACTTTCCGCTCCGTGTGTATCCCCGCTTTCCTGTTGTCATATTGATGGGGGGGGGGGGGGGGGGGGGAAAAAAAAAAAAAACGGTCCGGATGCTCCGAGAAGAAAGCAAAAAAAAAAAAAAGAGGCTCAATTGCTC